>NC_142795.1:33436357-33471357 GCF_049724085.1 Artemia sp. Qi Xiang Cuo
ACACAAAAACTTACACACACACACACACAAAAACTTACACATGCACACGAAAACTTACATACACATAAAAACTTATATGCACACAAAAACTTACAAACACGCTCAAAAACTTACACACACACACAAAAACTTACACACACACACACACGAAAACATACGAACACACGCGAAAACATACACACACACGCCAAAACTAACACAAACACACAAACTAACACTCACACGCAAAAACTAACATGCACACAAAAACTTACATGCACACAAAAACTTACACACACATTAAAACTGACACACACACACCCAAACTTACACACACACAAAAACTAAAACAAACACACTAAAACTAACGCACACACACACACACACACACACACACACACACACACACAAAACTAACACAACCACACTAAAACTTAAATGCACATAAACAATTAAATGAGAACTAACAAATAAAAAAACGCACAAATAATTCACGAACAAACCACAAAATACAAACAAACACCCGAAAACTTACACACACACACGGAAACATACACACACACACACACAAAAACTTACACACACACATGAAAACTTAACACCCCACATGAACTATTCACCCCACCAGACGCCTATTACACACACACAAAAACTTACACACACACACACACAAAAACAAACACATGAAAACAAAACCTAAAATGAACACAAAAACATACATGCACACACAAACTTACACACACACACACACACACACACACACTCACACACACACACACACACGATAACTTACACACACACTCAAAAACTTACACACACACAAAAAATTACACACACACACACAAAAAATATCACAGGCAAACTAAAAATTAAATTAACAAAGGAAATTACATTCACACAAAAAATTACACACACACACACACACACACACACAAAACTCACACACACACACACACACGAAAACATAAACACACCCCAAAAAACATACACACACAAACAAACATACACACACACACACACACACACACACACACAAACATACACATGAACACAAAAAAAACTCACACACACACTCACAAAAACTTACAAACACACACACACACACAAAAAACTTACACACACACACACGAAAACTCACACACACACCAAAAAAATTACACACACAAAAAATTACACACACACACACACACACACAAACATACACACACACACACAAAAAACATACACACACACACAAACACAAAAAAACATAAAAACACACACAAAAACTTACACCCACAGACAAAAGCTTAGACACACAAAAACTTACACACACACACACAAAAACTAAAACCCACAAGCAAAAACTTACATGCAAACAAAAACTAACATGCACACAAAAAATAAAACACACACACACAAAACTAACACAAAACAACAAAAAATAACACACACAAACAAAAAAACTTACACACACACAAAAACTTACACACACACACACACACACACAAAAACATACACAAGCAAACGAAAACTTACATGCACACAAAAAAATAAACACACACACACACACACAAAATTACACACACACACTTCAAAACTTACACACACAAAAGCTTAGACACACAAAAACTTACATACACACACACACAAAAACTTACACCCACACGCAAAAACTAACACACACACGCAAAAACTTACATGCACACAAAAACTTACATGAACACAAAAACTAACACACACACTAAAACTTACACACACACACAAAAACTTATAAACACACACGAAAACTTACGCACACACACTAAAACTAACTCACACACACAAACAAAAACAAAAAAAACTAACACATGAACACGAAAACATACATGCACATAAAAACTTACATGCACACAAAAACTTACACACACTCACAAAAACTTACACTCACACACAAAAACTTACACACACACACTAAAACTTACACAAACACACGAAAACTTACACACACACACACACAAAACTTACACACACACACACACACAAAAACTTACACACACACACACGAAAACTTACACACACACGCCAAAACTTACACACACACAAAAACTTACACACACACACACACACAAAAACTTACACACACACACACACACATGCACACAAAAAATTACATGCACAAAAAAACTTACACAAACACACACACACATACAAAACTCACACACACACACACACACGAAAACTTACAAACACAATCCAAAACAAACACAAACACAAAAACTGACACACACACACACACAAACACAAAAAAACTTACACATTCACACTAAAACTAAAATCCACACAAAAACTTACATGCACACAAAAAATTACACACAAACACACACAAACACAAACAAAACTCACACACAAGCACACACGAAAACTTACACACACACACCAAAACTTACACACACACGCAAACTTACACACACACACAAAAACTTACACACACACAAAAACTTACACACACACACACGCACACACACAAAAACTTACACATGCACACGAAAACTTACATGCACACAAACACTTACACACACACACACACACACGCGAAAACTTACACACACACACGTCAAAACTTACACAGACAAAAGCTTAGACACACAAAAACTTACACACACACACACAAAAACTTATACCCACACGCAAAAACTTACATGCACACGAAAACTTACATGCACACGAAAACTTACGCACCCACAAAAACCTACGTACGCGCGCTTACGTAGGCTAACCTAGCCTAACCAAACTTAACCTAACCTAACTTAATCTAACCTAACTTAACCTAATCATACACCTAACTTTTTGCCTGTGTCTCACCTAACCTAAGCTAACCTAAGTGAAGCGTACGTGGGCTAACCTAACCTAACTTAACCTAACCGAACTTAATCTAGCCTAACCTAACCATACTGCCGGAAAAGGTTAGGTTAACTTATCATGAGCGCTCATGATAAGTTAACCTAACCTAACTTAAACAGTGAATTTCCACCATTCAGACTGGTGGACTGAGACCCCAATATTGAGCTAGTGGATTTCCACCATTCAGACTGGCGGACTAAGACCCCAATTCTGAGCTAGTGAATTTCCACCGTTCAGGCTGGTGGACTGGGACCCCAATACTGAGCTAGTGGATTTCCACCATTTGTGCTGGTGGACTAAGACCCCAATTTTCCAACTCTTGCATTTCATGACAGAAATTCAAAATGAACATCGAAAAATCAAGAGAATGTAACTGTGAGAAAGTAAAGCACAACAAGTCACTACTGAAATATTCCAACTCTTGCATTTCACGACAGAAATTCAAAATGAAATTTGAAAAATTAAGACAATGTAACTGTGATATGGTAAGTGTGTAAGTTTTTGTGTGTTTGTTAGTTTTGGTGTGTGTGTGTGGTAGTTTTCGTGCGTGTGTGTATGTTGTCGGTTGTGTATGTGTAAGTTTTTGTGTGTGTGTATGTTTTTGTGTGTGTGTGCTAGTTTTTGTGTGCATGTAATTTTTTGTGTGAATGTTAGTTTTCTTATGTGTGTGTAAGTTTTTTTGTGTGTGTGTGTGTAAATTTTTTTGTGTCTTATCTTTTGTGTGTGTGAGTTTTGACGTGTATGTGTGTGAGTGGTAGCGTGTGTGTGTGTGTGTGTAAGTTTTTGTGTGCATGTAAGTTTTTGTGTGCATGTCAAAGTGTGTGTGTGTGTGTGTGTGTGTGTGTAAGTTTTTGTGTGTGTGTAGTGTTTGTGTGTGTGTGTGTAAGTTTGTGTGTGTGTGTGTAAGTTTTCGTGTGTGTGTGTGTAAGTTTTGTGTGTGTGTGTGTGTGAGTTTTGTGTGTGCGTGTGTGTTTGTGTGTAAGTTTTTGTGTGAATGTAAGTTTTTGTGTGCATGTAAGTTTTCGTGTGCATGTGTAAGTTTTTCTGTGTGTGTGTGTGTGTGTGTGTGTAAGTTTGTGTGCATGTGTAAGTTTGTGTGTGTGTGTGTGTGTGTGTGTAGTGTTTTTGTGTGTGTGTAAGTGTGTGTGTGTGTGTGTTAGTTTTTGTGTGTGTGTAATTTTTGGCGTGTGTGTGTGTAAGTTTTCGTGTGTGTGTGTGTGTAAGTTTTGTGTGTGTGTGTGTGTGTGTGTATTTTTATTTGAGCATTTTATTTTTTTTGAGAATTTATTATATATTAATAATTTGTATTTTTGTGTTTGTGTGTGTGTTTGTGTTTGTAAGTTTGTGTGTGTGTGTAAGTTTTTTCGTGTGTGTGTAAGTTTTATTGTGTGTGTGTGTGTTTGATTGAGTTTTTGTTTTTGTGTGTGTTTTAGTGTGTGAGTGTTTGTGTGTGTGTGTGTGTGTGTATGTTTTTGTGTGCATGTATGCTTTCGTGTGCATGTGTGTGTGTGTGTGTGTAAGTTTTTGTGTGTGTGTGTTAGTTTCTGTGTGTGTTTATGTTTTGGCGTGTGTGTTTATGTTTTCGTGTGTGTGTGTTAGTTTTTTTTTGTGTGTGTGTTTGTGTGTGTTTGTGTGTATGTGTAAGTGTTCGTGTTTTTGTTTGTTTGTGTGTGTGTGTAAGTTTTTGTGTGTGCGTGTAAGATTTTGTGCGTGTGTGTCAGTGTGTTTGTGCATGTAAGTTTTTATGTTCTTTTAAGTTTTCGTGTGGTGTCGTAAGTTTTTTGTGTGTATGTGTGTGTGTGTGTGTGTGCGTAAGTTTTCGTGTGTGTGTGTGTAAGTTTTTGTGTGTGTGTGTAGTTTGTGTGTGTGTGTGTAGTCTTTGTGCGTGTGTGTAAGTTTTAGTGTGTGTGTAAGTTTTTGTGTACATGTAAGTTTTTGTGTGCATGTAAGTTTTTGCGTGTGGGTGTAAGTTTTTGCGTGTGGGTGTAAGTTTGTGTGTGTGTGTGTGTGTGTCAGTTTGTGTGTGTGTGAGCTAGTGTTTGTTTATGTTGTTAAGTGTGTTTGTATCTTTGTTCGTGTGTTGGTGTTTTTTGGTGTAGGTTTGTGTTTTCAATTTTTTGGTCACGTTCTGTCTTTAGTTTTTGTGTGTGTGTGTGTGTGTGTAAGTTTTTGTGTGTGTGTAAGTTTTTGTGTGTGTGTGTGCAATCGTGTTTTCGTGTGTGTAAGTTTTGTGTGTGTGTGTGTAATTTTTTGTTTTAAGTTCTTTTTGTTTTTGCTTGGATGTTGTTGATTGTGTGTGTAAGTTTTTGTGTGTTTGTGTGTGTGTAAGTTTTTGTGTGTCTAAGCTTTTGTGTGTGGGTGTAAGTTTTTGTGTGTGTTTGTAAGTTTGTGTGTGTTTGTGTGTGTGTGTAAGTGTTTTTGTGTGTGTGTGTGTAAGTGTGTGTGTGTGTGTGTGTGTGTGTGTGTAAGTGTTTGTGTGTGTTAGTTTTTGGGGGTGTGTGTTAGTTTTCGTTTGTTTGTGTTTTTGGTTTGTGTGTGTGTGTGTGTGTTTGTAAGTTTTTGTGCGTGTGTGTGTGAGTTTTTTTTGTGTTCATGTGTAAGTTTTTGTGTGTTTGTGTTTGTTTGTGTGTGTGTTTGTTTTTGTTTTTGTGTGTGTTTTAGTTTTTGCGTGTGTTTGTAAGTTTTCGTGTGTTTATGTGTGTGAGTTTGTGTGTGTGTGTGTGTGTGTGTGCTTGTGTGTGTGTGTGTGTGTATGATTTTTGTGTGCATATAAGTTTGTGTGTGGTTGTTAGTTTTCGTATGCTTGTATAAGTTTTTGTGTGTGTGTGTGTGTAAGTTTTTGTGTGTGTGTAAGTTTTTGCGTGTGTGTGTATTTTATCGTGCGTGTGTGTTTGTGAGTTTTGTTTTTGTGTGTGTGTGTGTGTGTATTTTAGTTTTAGCATTTTTTTTTGTTGGTGGTTTTATTTTTTCTTTTTCATTTTTATTTGTTTTTTTGTGTGTGTTTGTGTAAGTTTTTGTGTGTGTGTAAGTTTCTGCGTGTGTGTGTCTGTTTTCGTGTGTGTTTGTAAGTTTTAATGTGTGTGTGTAAGTTTTTGTGTGTGTGTGTGTGTAAGTTTTTGTGTGGGTTTATAAGTGTTCGTGTTTGTGTTTGTAAGTTTGTGATGTCTCTAGTATGATTTGTTCGTGGTGGGAATATTGTTGTTTAATTAATTATCGGATTTTCATTTTTGCTAGCTTTAGCTATTTTAAGTTTTTTTTGTGTGTGTGTGTTTTTGTTTTTTTGTGAGTAAGTTTTCGTGTGTGTGTGTATTTGGTTTTGTTTTGGTAAGTTTTTGTGCGTGTGTGTATTGGTGATTTCGATTTTACTTTTGAGTGTGCATTTTAATTTTTTTGTGTCTGTAAATGTTTGCGTTAGTGTGTAAGTTTTTGTGTGTGTGTGTAAGTTTTTTCGTGTGTGTGTAAGTTTTCGTGTGTGTGTGTAAGTTTTCGTGTGTGTGTGTGTGTAAGTTTTTGTGTGTGCGTGTAAGTTTTTGCGCGTGTGTGTAAGTTTTTGTGTGCATGTAAGTTTTTATGTGTATGTAAGTTTTAGTGTGCATGTGTATGTTTTTGTGTGTGTGTGTGTGTGTAAGTTTTTGTGTGTGTGTAAGTTTTGGCGTGTGTGTGTGTGAGTTTTCGTGTGTGTGCGTAAGTTTTCGTGTGTGTGTGTGTGTAAGTTTGTGTGTGTGTGTGTAAGTTTTTGTGTGAGTGTGTTAGTTTTTGTGAGTGTGTATCAGTTTTTGTGTGTGAGTATGTTTTCGTGTGTGTGTGTAAGTTTTTGTTTGTGTGTGTGTATGTTTTTGCGTGTGGGTGTTATTTTTTGTGGGTGTGTGTGTGTGTGTAAGTTTTTTTGTGTTTGTGTTAGTTTTTTTGTTTTTGTTTTTAAGTTTTTGTTTTTGTGTGTTAGTTTTTTTGTTTGTGTGTGTGTAAGTTTTAGTGTGTCTAAGATATTGTGTGTGTAAGTTTTGACGTGTGTGTGTAAGTTTTCGTGTGTGTGTGTATAAGTTTTTGTGTGCATGTAAGTTTTCATGTGCATGTGTAAGTTTTTTTTTTGTGTGTGTGTGTGTGTGAGTTTTTGTGTGTGTGTGTGTAAGTTTTTGAGTGTGTGTTTAAGTTTTCGTGTGTGTATGTGTTAGTTTTTGTGTGTGTGTGTATGTTTTTGTGTGTGTGTGTTTGTTTTTGTGTGTGTGTAAGTTTTTGTGTGCTTGTAAGTTTTTGTGTGCTTGAAAGTGTTTGGGTGTGTGTGTTTGTTTTTGTGTGTGTGTGTAAGTTTTTGTGTGTCTAAGCTTTTGCGTGTGGATATAAGTTTTTTGTGTGTTTGTGTAAGTTTGTGTGTGTGTGTGTGTGTAAGTTTTTTGTGTGTGTGTGTGTAAGTTTGTGTGTGTGTGTGTGTGTGTAAGTTTTTGTGTGTGTTTAATTTTTTGCGTGTGTGTGTGAGTTTTCGTGTGTGTGTGTGTGTGTGTGAGTTTTGTGTGTGTGTGTGTGTGTAAGTTTTTGTGTGCATGTAAGTTTTTGTGTGCATGTAAGTTTTCTTGCGCATGTGTAAGTTTGTGTGTGTGTGTGTGTGTGTGTAAGTTTGTGTGTGTGTGTCTAAGTTTTGGCGTGTGTGTGTAAGTTTTCGTGTGTGTGTGTGTAAGTTTTCGTGTGCATGTGTAAGTTTTTGTGTGTGTAAGTTTTGGCGTGTGTGTGTAAGTTTTCGTGTGTGTGTGTGGAAGTTTTGTGTGTGTGTGTGTGTGTGTAAGTTTTTGTGCGTGTGTGTGTGAGTTTTTTTTGTGTTCATGTTTAAGTTTTTGTGTGTGTGTGTGTGTGTGTAAGTTTTTGTGTGTGTGTTAGTTTTTGAGTGTGTGTGTGTGTTTTAGTGTGTTTGTGTGTGTAAGTTTTGTGTGTGTGTGTGTGTGTGAGTTTTTTGGGCATGTAAGTTTTTGTGTGCATTTTAGTTTTCGTGTGTATGTTTATGTTTTTGTGTGTGTGTTTTTGTGTTTAAGTTTTTGTGTGTGTAATTTTTGGCGTGTGTGTGTTAGTTTTCGTGTGTGTGTGTGTTAGTTTTGTGTGTGTGTGTGTGTGTGTGTGTTAGTTTTTGTTAGTGTGTGTGTGAGTTTTTTTTTTGTTCTTTTGTAAGTTTTTGTTTTTGTGTGTGTGTGTGTGTCATTTTTTGTGTGTGTGTTAGTTTTGGGGTGTGTGTGTGAGTTTTCATGTGTGTGTGTGTGTAAGTTTTGTGTGTGTGTGTTTGTGTGTAAGTTTTTGTGTGAATGTTAGTTTTTGTGTGATTGTAAGTTTTAGTGTGGATGTGTTAGTTTTTGTGTGTGTGTGTGTGTGTGTAAGTTTTTGTGTGTGTGTGTGTAAGTTTTGGCGTGTGTGTGTAAGTTTTGGCGTGTGTGTGTAAGTTTTCATGTGTGTGTGTGTGTAAGTTTTTGTGAGTGTGTGTAAGTTTTTGTGTGTGTAAGTTTTTGTGTGCATGTAAGTTTTTGTGTGCATGTAAGTTTTTGCGTGTGGGTCTAAGTTTGTGTGTGTGTGTGTGTGTGTGTAAGTTTTTGTGTGTCTAAGCTTTTGTGTGTGGATGTTAGTTTTTTGTGTGTGTGTGTAAGTTTGTGTGTGTGTTTGTGTGTGTTTGTATGTTTTTGTGTGTGTAAGTTTTTTGTGTGTGTGTGTGTATTAGTTTGTGTGTGTGTGTGTGTGTGTGTGTGTAAGTTTTGGCGTGTGTGTGTAAGTTTTGGTGTGTGTGTGTGTAAGTTTTCGTGTGTGTGTGTGTAAGTTTGTGTGTGTGTGTGTAAGTTTTTGTGCGTGTGTGTGTGAGTTTTTTTTGTGTTCTTGTTTTAGTTTTTGTGTGTGTGTGTGTGTGTGTGTAAGTTTTTGTTTGTGTGTCATTGTTTGCGTGTGTGTGTTAGTTTTCTTGTGTGTGTGTGTGTCTAAGTTTTCTGTGTGTGTGTGTGTAAGTTTTTGTGTGCATGTAAGTTTTTGTGTGTATGTAAGTTTTCGTGTGCATGTGTAAGTTTTGTGTGTGTGTGTGTGTGTGTGTAAGTTTTTGTGTGTGTGTCTGTAAGTTTTGACGTGTGTGTGTGTAAGAGTTCGTGTGTGTGTGTAAGTTTTTGTGTGTGTGTGTAAGATTTTGTGTGTATGCGTGAGTTTTTGTGTGTGTGTAAGTTTTTGTGTGCATGTATGGGGACCGGGGGAGGGCCTTTGGGGCCCAGGGTGGGCGTTTGGGGATCCGGGGCCCTTGAGGATTGGGTGGTCTTTTGGGAGCCCGGGGGACCTTTGAGGACCAGGGGAGGGCCTTTGGGGGTCTGAGGAGGGCGTTTGGGGGGTAATATTTCGAAATTTTTACTTTTTAGTTTACTTTTTAGTTTACTTTTTGCGGCGCATCCCTGCGGCGCATCCCTGCGGTGCATCCCTGCGGCGCATCCCTGCGACGCATCCCCTACGGCGCATTCCTGCAGCGCATCCCTGCGGCGCTTCCCCCCAACCCGCGGCGCATCCCCCTGCGGCGCATTCCTGCGGCGCATTCCTGCGGCGCATCCCTGCGGCGCATCCCTGCGGCGCATCCCCCGACCCGCGGTGCATCCCCATGCGGCGCATTCCTGGCCCGCGGCGCTTCTCGGGCCCGGGGGACCTTTGAGGACCGGGGGGAGGGCCTTTTGGGCACAGGGAGGGCCTTTGGGGGTCTGGGTGGCAGTTGGGGGCCTGGGGGACATTTGGGGACCGGTGGAGGGCCTTTGGGACCCCGTTGGTTCTTTGTGAGCTCGATGGGCCTTTGGGGGGCCCGGGGATGGCCTTTGGGGGTCCGGGTGGGCCTTTGGGGGTTCCGGTGGCCCTTTGGGAGCTTGGGGGCCTTTGAGGACCGGGGGCTTCCTTCGGGGTTGGGGTAGGAGGATTGGAACCCTTTGGGGTTGGGGTAGAGGACCTCACAACACTGTTCAAATGAAACTTGTATATTATAACGACCAAAGAGTTTCACCCTCAAATTCTCTTCTAAAATCTCTTCAAAAATCATCTTTTAAAATGTCTCTAACTGTTTCGCCGAAATAGTTCCATAGCCTGTCTAAAACGGTTTCGCCCAAATAATCCCTAAACGTAATTTCAGCGTGTTCCTTTTGTTTTTGGCATCTCTGCGCTAATGCATTTCAAATTAATAAGAAACCTGATTTCTGCGCTAAAACAATTCATCGCTAAGATGTTTCTTGGAGAATTGTTTCCATGGCCTTTGGTTATTAATATCCTTTGGAGTTCGACCAAAAGAGTTGTTTCCGAGGCAATGACATTAATGACTTGGATCTATTCCTGGAGAATCGTTTCTAGGCGAAACTTTTTAAAGTCTGACAGATGATGTCATTGGTTGATTGATCTGTCAAGAAAGGGGAATTAATTTGTTGTTTCTAAGGGGAATTATTGATTCACGATAGGTGAATTGAGGTCGACAGCACAGGTGTTCCAAGGTCGATGTTGTTGTTGTTGTAAGTGCACGCTCTCAGCGAATGTCAAGGTCGATGTTGTTGTTGTTGACACATTGGAAAAAGAGGTCATTGACCCCATTAACCACGTGTTCTCCCTAATGACTCTATGCCCATATTTGGTGTACTCGTGGGAGTTTTAAAAAAAAGTGTCCGGATCGGGATTCGAAGGGGTATTGTACTCGTGGGAGCTTTAGGGTCACCTCTACTCACACTCCTCACTAGCCTTTTGGAAGGTTTATCCTTTAATCTCACCTAGGAAGTTCCAGTTTCCCTTAAATCCTTTGGTTTAGCCTCGTCACACCCTCTTTGAAGAAATTATGATTTTTGTTTGTCCTAGACGAATGGCTAGGCCAAATGAAAATTATAATATTTTATAAAATTTTAAAATTATAAAATTGTTAATGTTTTAAAAACACCAAGTTGATCTATAATATATAAAATTGTAATACGACAGATTTCTGGGGGACCTCAGCCTTCCTGTCCCTCATACCCTTCCCATGGAAATCTCTATATTTGTTCATTTACAATGCAATGCCTTAATTAATGAGACTTCAAAAAGGCCCATAGAAACCGCTCTTTATGTTTGGAAGAAAATAAACATCTTAGAAAATAAGAAAAAAGTAAAAAGATATAAATAGGAAGATGTAAGTAATAAATTAAATTTTTTAGCTCATATAGGATATTCTTTCAAACAGTTAGTGGTAACGAATTGTAAGTAAGGAGCGACCCGGCTCAATGGTAACCGAAACTGTAGAAAACGGAATTTTGATACCAATAGATACATCAAAAGAATCAGATTTTAATGCTGATTTCAAATATATAAGTTTTATCAAGTTTAGTCCTAACTATCAAAAGTTACTGCCTGAGAAAATTTGGCTGATTTTCGAAAAAAGGGGAAAAGACCCCCTAAAAGTTATAGAAGCCTAATGAAAATCACATCATCATATTCAGCGTATCAGAGAACCCTACTGTGGAGGCTTCAAGCTCCTATCTACAAAAATGTGGAATTTTGCATTATTTGGCAGAAGAAAGATCACGGATGCGTGTTTATTTGTTTGTTTGTTTTTTTTTTGTTTTTTTTTTCCCCAGAGGTGATCGTATCGACCCAATGGTCCTAGAATATCGTGGGAGGGCTCATTCGAACGTAAATAGAAAGTTCTAGTGCCCTTTTTAAGAGACCAAAAAAAATGGAAGGCAACTAGGCCCCCTCCCACGCTCATTTTTTCCTAATGTCACCCGATCAAAATTTTGAGATAGCCATTTTGTTCAGCATAGTCAGAAACCTAATAAATATGTCTTTGAGGATGACTTAATCCGCCACAGTTCCCAGGGGAAGGGCTGCAAGATATGAACTTTGTCCATTGCTTACATATTGTATTGGTTATTGGGAGTATACCGACATTTTCAGGAAGTATTTTTTTCTGGTGGGGGAGGGGGCTGGAGGAGGGGGTTACTCGGGAGAATCTTTCCGTGGAGGATGTTTCTTTGGGGTAAGGGACATTTCTATGAAGAGGGCGCCGGATTTCCAAGCATTATTTAAAAAAAGATCAGGAATTAAATTAAAAAAAACAAGTTTTTTCAACTGAAAGTAAGAAGCAACATTAGAACTTAAAACGAACAGAAATTATTACGTATATGAGGGGGCTCTCCCCCAAGTCAATACCTCGCTCTTTACGCAACAGTTTTTTTTTAGTGCTTTCAAAAGAGCTATCTATTCTAATTAAACGGCCTTTTCCGATTTAGGGGTTTGTGAATTAAAAGTTTTTTAGCTTTTAACGTAAAGAGCGTGGTATTGACTAAGGGGAGAACCCCCTTCATATACGTAATAATATATACGTAATAAAAAAAACAATAAAGAAAAAACAAGCGATACGGCTCAATAGTAGTCGAAACTTTTAAAAACGGAATTTTGATGTCAATAGATGTATCAAAAGAATGGGCTTATAATGCTGATTCTAAATATATGAATTTTATCAAGTTTAGTATTACTCATCAAAGGCTACAAGCCTGAGAAAATTTACCTGATTTTTTAAAGAGGGAGGAAACATCCCCTACAAGTGAAAGAATTTTAATGAAAATCACACCGTCAGATTCAGCGTATCAGAAAACCCTATTACATAGGTTTCAAGCTCATATCTGCAAATATCTGCAACTTTGTATTTTTTGCCAGAAGAAGAATATACGAATATAGAAGTTCCTTATGTAAGTTATTTTGTAAATTACGTCAGAACCGAATTTAGAGACAGCCATTTAGCAAAAGAAAAGTAAAATTTTTATGCAAATTTTGTTTACTTATTCAATGACAGTGAGCCAAAATAAAAGCTGCATTAACTAAAAAACGACCAGAAATTAAATAAAGAAAAACAAGTTTTTTAAACTGAAAGTAAGGAGCGACATTAAAACTTAAAACGAACAGAAATTATTCTGTATATGAAAGGGGTTATCCCCTCCTCAACGCCTCGCTCTTTACGATAAAGTTTTTTATTGTTTAACAAAAATAGAGATGTGAGAAAGTAAAACTTTAGCGTAAAGAGCGAGGCGTTGAGGAGGGGATAACCCCTTTCATATACAGAATAATTTCTGTTTGTTTTAACTTTTAATGTCGCTCCTTACTTTCAGTTTAAAAAACTGTTGTTTTTTTTAATTATTTATAAGCTCGAAAACTTTCGGAGGTTTTTTTGTGGAATCCGATTCCAACATTCCTCACACGGGTAAACAGTTATAAATTAGTGGTTGATGCTCATTTTCAACCCATGACAGGTATTAAAAAAGTAAGAATGTAATGGCTGTATTTTAAGCCAATTAAGCCAGCTACTACTACTATTATTGCTTATAGCTCACTGCAGCACCAAGCCACCTGAGGCCAATTCATTTACGCAGTCTCTTTTTACATCCCAATCTATTCAAAACCTCCCTCTTTACACCTTCCCAAGAAGTTCCAATTTGTACTAAATCCTTCCTTTCGACCTCCCACTCCATTTGGGGACGACCTGCTTTTCTTTTAGCCCTAGATGGTTGGCCGAAAAGACTGATATTTGACAGTAAGTGCTTGGCACTGATTTGTTTCAAAGTTGTGCATTTCTAAGCGTAAAGGGAGTTTAGAAGTTGCAATGTCGATCTTAAATTTTAAGGGGTTGTTATCAAGGGATGTTTTTGCCATTAAGTGAGTTGAATGAGAAACTTGCCCAGCTGCGTTGACCTCAAGATATTTGATGCTACGATGAGTTGTCAGTTGTGGTAGTAGTAAGATATTTAAGATATTAGGAATGAAGAAGAGCTAGATTACACAATTACAAGTTAATTGTGCCCTTATCTAGTTTTACACAACCACCTCCCTGATATTCGTCCCAGTAATAAAGGGGAAAACAAATTAAATTGAAGTCATGAATGAAAAGCAATTAATTTTCCTATTGTTTCAGAGTCCATAATAAAAATTCGAAAAATCGGAGTCCCCGATGTTTTTGATTCATTATTACGGACTGTACCAACATGCGTCTCTGACAGAACTTCCCCTAACTTCAAATAAAAAAAAAAATAATTAAACGTATCTCGAACCTTTTTTAATTTTTTTTTTTAAGTTCTTATTCTGTATGGGCAACCTACTGCCAAGTATCCCATTTGAGATAACTATGGGATAAATAGTATACCAAGATTATAATTACGGGACAATCCTTATTCAGATGTTCTGTATTGTAAAATTTCAACCATAGTAAGAAAAATTACTTCAATTAGGACATATTATCTTGATGGAAATTTGTATATATTTTGTAGATTACTATGAATTTGCTTTGACATGGTTTTCTGATAATAAATACTTAAAAAGAGCATAAAACATTTTGGCTATATAAGATTCTATAATGCTGTGTAAAAAATACATCCTGATGATATTTGATGTTAGTTTCTATTAAAGAAAAACATAGTATTGTCTGAAATTCTAAGAATGCACTTTCAATTTCACAAATATCAAAAAGATTTTATTCTCACAGAGTTGAATAATTATTCTAATTATTAGCTCACATCGCCATCTATAATTTTATATGTTTCACATGTCTTTCGACTACAAAGATACATTGTATGAATAGAGCTTTAAATCTAAATATTGAAGTTTAATAAAAGGAGAAAAACCAAACTCTCAGACATTCTTTCTTTTTTTACTTCGGTCAATGACTTGAATATCGCTTTATACATCACTTTATGTCGCGTATGAAGATGGGTTTGGTATAGAGAACTCTTAGAAAATTATCATTATCAGTAGTTTGCTAGATGAGTACTAAAAAGTTGAGGATAAATAAAAATTTGTCTAATCATCTTATGAAATACGTTTTGACTTACGAATTCAGACGTTTTGAACTGGACTTGTTAGATGTTTCAGAACCTCATCAGCCAGGGCTAAGAAACATGAAATTAGATGGCGTTAAATTTATTTATTCAGGTAGGAAGGATGCAGTAAATAGGCAGGGAATAGGGCTTATGATGAATAAGGAAGCCTCTGGGTCTTGATTAGCTTGAGAAGGTATTAGTAGTAGAATTCTAGTTGCACATTTTATGACCCAATAGTTCGAGGTGTGAGCCATAGTGGTATACGCCCCTGAAGGACTGGCTTACTCAGATGAATTTTAAACACAATTAAAAGGAGAAATAGACTGGACTCTGGGTAGGGATACGGTATATTTATTCGGTTTGTTGGAGAAAATAAGGATAGATGGTGTCCTAGCCTGCATAAATTTGGAATAGGAGAGGAAAATAGCAACGAAAATGTAAAATGCTGCACTTTTGTAGGTATAATGATCTAGTTATAAGAAATAAAGTAATTGGTCTAAAATGGCCCAAAAGCTAATATGGCTCTCACATAACAGTAAGACTACCGACCTTCATTGTTATGTTATTGTAGATTGAAGTCTGGCAGGATCGAGAGACGCCATTAGGATATGTAGGAGTACTGTTATAGATGTTAAAAGTAAAGATCACCCTCTAGCAGTGTCTAGAGTTGATCTAAAGCTGAAACTTAAAAAGGGTAATGACGTTGGTAGACTATATATATGATGTTGGTAGGCACTCAGAGGACAATATAAGAGAACTTTCCAGGAATCGTGGGACTTACAGCTGGAGAGTTTAAGATGCGAAAATGTAGAAGGTAGATGGAATAATTTTAGGAAGAAAGTGTGCGAAGGCGTAAAAAGTGTATTAGGGAGAAAAGTTAGAATCACAGCTAGGAATACTAGCGAAAAAACTTTACTTGGTAGAAAAGATGAGGGGTTTGTAGAAGAAGCTTTTGAGTTTTAGATCATGTAAAAATAAGATGAAAGTAAAGGAAGTAGAGAAGGAATCAGAGTATGAATTAAGGAGGTGTGAAATGGAGGCCATGAATGGAAGTATATCAGGGTGTACCCTACTATTTTCCAGTCCTATGCCAAATTTACGCAGGCTCGGATACAATCTGCCCCTATTTTCACAAAACAAAGTAAGAATATAGACCGCAGAGACTAAGAAAATAGACTATATATAACGGATTTTATTAACCCAGAATGTAATATTGTTTGTTTATTTTTGGAAGTTTTTCTTGCATTGACTGTTTATGCATGTTTTGCAGAACCTGATGCTGGAACATTTTAACAGAGTAAGTGAAGATCTTGGCCAAAAGGTTAAGGATGGGCTGGACACAAGACAAAGACTAAGACAAGAAGGAAAAAGCACAACAGAAGAATGAAAATTGGTCTAAAATTTTAGATTTATGTGTACTATTGATTATAGAAGTAATTTAACTTTCATTATTTGGTGGTAGTTTTATTATTTCTGACTTCTAATTCATAATTCCTTAAAAAACAATTCTTTCATGTATCGAATTTTTTAAATTTATGTTAAGTTTCTTTTTCTTTATATTTTTTTAGTTTTACCGCAGTTGAATTAGGATTCATATAAAAGTGAATTGTTTGTTTAGCTTGGTGGAGTGTATTTTCTTTGATGTCCATCAAACAGTTTGTGCTAACGAACTATAAGAAATGGGTGACTCGGCTCAAAAGTAACTGAGACTCTAAAAAACTGAATTTTGATATCAAACAGTTTGTGGTAACTAACTGTAAGTAAGGAGCGATCCGGCTCACTAATAACCGAAACTCTAATAAACGGAATTTTGATACTAATAAATACATCAAAAGAATCGAGTTTTTATGCTGATTTTAAATATATAAGTTTCATCAACTTTAGTTTCGCTCTTCACGCTAAAGTTTGACTCTTTCTCACAACTCTACTTTTTAATACAATAAAAAAAACTTTAGCGTAAAGACCGAGTTGTTGAGGAGGGGACAGCCCCTTTCACATACGGAATAATTTCTGTTCGTTTTAAGCTTTAATGTCGCTCCTTACTTCCAGTTAAAATAATTTATTTTTTTTACTATTTAATGAATAGATAGATCAAACGAATTGGCTATTTATGCTGACTCCAAATATATAATATTCATTAAGTTTAGTTTTATCCATCAAAAGCTACAGGCCTGAAAAAATTGCCTGATTTTCCAACGACAGGGGAAACATCCCCAAAAAGCCAAAGAACCTTGAAAGAACCTTGAATGAAAATTGAAAGATCAGATTTAATGTACCAGAATACCCTACTGTAGAGGTATCAAGCTTCTGTATTTTACAAAAATGTATATTTTTGTACTTTTTGCCAGAAGAAAGATCACAATTGTGGGTTTATTTGTTGTTGTTTTTTGTCCTAGGGGTAATCGTATTGCTATTTCGAACGAAAACCAACAGCTCTAAGTGACCAAATAGATTGGAGGGCAACTAGCCCCCCTCCCATAGCCTTTTTTTTACCAAAGTTGTTTGAAAATTTTTTTTGAAATGGCTATTTTATTCAGCATAGTCGAGATCCAGCCACTATGGGTTTCATGACTCCCCACAGCCCGTAAGAAAGGGCTGTAAGTTATGAAATTTGCCAATTGTTTGCTTACAGTATTTGTTATTAGGAAGAATGCAGATATTTTTTTTTGAGGGGGGGGGGAGATTTTGTGCTTGGGGTAGGTTGGCATCTGGAGGAAAATTTTCGAGAGTGAACTTTTAAGGGAAAATTTCCCACTGGAGGGATTTTACAGAATTACTATACAAAACTCTTTTTATTTGCCTTACTTTATCTTCTTGACTTTGACTTATAGCTCCTGCTGGTGGTCCAGCGTAAAGAGAGATGTTACTCTTCGCCTCCAGTCCGAACGGTCCTGCGCAAGCGTGACTGCTTCTTGGGGATCAATATCGATCATGGAGAGTTACTGGGTAAGGCTGTCCCTCCATCTCAACCGGGGTCTTCCACGGCAGCACTTCCAGCCATATTGAGGGGGACCAAAATTAAAAAGTGTGCATGCGGGTGCTTCTTCTGGCATGCGAATTAAGTGGCCAAACCGCCGTAAACTACCTTTCCGCTTCCATAGAGATAGGATTATCCCTTCTTTCCATTCTTCAGGTATCAATTCGATTGACCAGATGACGGAGAACAGCATGTGCAGCCAAAGTAGCATTGCCAGTCCTCCGTACTTTAGCAGCTCTACGGTGATCCCGCAGGTTCCTGGTGCCTTGTTGTTCTTCATTCTCCGCAGGGCATTTTGTGATTCTTCCACCGAGGGAGGATCCGGCTCTGGTACTTTTGTATATGTTGTTTGCTGAGTGGATGTAGTTATGTTGGGGTCAAAATTGATTCTTTCAGCGTTTAATAGCTTTGTGAAGTGCTCCTTTCATCGATCAGGTTGCGCGTTTTTATCTTCCAGCATATGACCAGAGACGGATTTAATTGCCCCTATTTCTGGTGGTTTCCCATCGCTAAGGTCTCTGACAAGCTTGAAATACGACCTGGCGTCGCCTTTTCGTGCTGCATCTTCTAGCTCTTCAACTTTTTTATCAACAAATTGTTGTTTATCCCGGTGAATAAAATTGTTTCTAATCCCGTTTAGGCGTTTTTAGGAGGGCATATCTCCGGCCAACCGGGCATCCCCGCGCTGTTCGGTGATTTGCAGTGCTTCTTGCGATAGCCAGGGCTTCTTTGAATACATCACACGACCGATGGTATTAGTGGCAACCTCTAGTTCATCCTTTGTGTAACTCTGCCAGAACGTGTCCGGGTCAACAAGTGTATCCAGGCATTTAAACCTATTCTGAATTTCAACTAAGTACTTTTGGTGGAATGCCTCAATTCTTAATTTCTGGGTGTCTAACTTTGGCTGGCGCCGTTCTGAAGGCCGAGCTTTAAGACGTAGGCGGAAGTTTGTGGCAACTAATTGATGGTCTGTATTCCCTATCTCAGCGCCATGATATGTTCTACACTTTGTAATTGATGAGCGCCATCTTTCATTGGTTATGATATAGCCAATCATCTTCCGCGTTCGGCCATTGTTGCTATACACTGTTGGCTTATAGAGGTCTTTCCTGTGAAACAGGGTGTTGGAAATGACCAATTCGTGCATAGCACACAGCTGGAGGAGTTTGACCTGACCAAATCATCCTTTGACCTGTACTGGCGATTTCTCCATCGCCTGATTACTTTCTCTTCGCCAACTCAATTTTTCCTGTGGAGATGTTCCGGAAAAATTTTCAGCGGGTTCGGATTTCCATGAGAAAAATTCCACAGAAGTGGGAATTTCTGGAGTAATTGGAAAAACGATTATAAACGAAAGTATTTTACAAATGAAAGCATGCTATGGAGAATTTTTCAGGTTGAATCATCCGCAAGAAATCTTATGGGGGGGGGGAGAATTTTCAGCGATGATGGAATTGTCATGAGAGAATTTTACGGGGGGAGGTGTATTTTAAGTGGGAGGAACTTTCCACGGAGGTTTTCGTGAGTGGAGGGAATTTCTCACGGACTGTAAGCCGGATTTACTTGCATTATTTATAAAACGGTAAGGAAATAAATAAAAAAAACAATTTTTTTCAACTGGAAGCAAAGATCAACATTAAAACTAAAAAATAATAGAAATCATTCCGTATATGAAGGGGTTACCCCCTACTCAATACTTTGCTCTTTACGCCAAAGTTTGACTGTTTGTCCCAAATTTCTAAAAACGACTCCTGAAACACAAGGGCCGTTTAATTAGAATAGGAAGATTTTTTAAAAGTGCTAAAAACTTTTTAGCTCGAAGAGCAAAGTATTGAGAGGAAGGCAACCTCTTCATATACGGAATAATTTCTGTTCATTTTGAGTTTTAATATTGCTCCTTACTTTCAGTGGAAAATACTTGTTTTTTTTTAAAATTTAATAACGGCAAAAGACGAATCATGTTTTGACGTTTCCTGAGTAAACGTTAAAGAACTAAGTATCTTCTAACATTTTATTCTTTCCAGGTTTTCCGCTTCTAGCTTATTTTTATTTGAATATATTTTTCAAACTAGAAAGCTACCAAAGCTTATATTTTGAAGCTTGATGAACCGTGACAAAATGGATGTTTCCGCCATATAATCAGTTTTAATCGTGGATTAGGCTAGATTATGACCGAGGCTAATGTAAATCAGGCTAGATTTAAAGAGATGCAACCTGTGAAATGAAGGGGTATTAGCAGAAACTAACGCTGTATATTTGATAGAAAAATTATCAAAGCTCAACAATAAGCTAGTTATTTAGAATTTTCAAAAAGGAGAATGCCCTGCAGCGGTCTTTGTAATAATCAAAAATTAAGGTGGCAGAGCTCGGTAAGTCCTAATTCTATTCATTTGACGCAAGAAGGCAAACCTACCATCGGAAATGGAGAAGTAAAAAACTCTTCTAAATGTTAAAAATTCAATTAGTATGATTATTTGGGAAACTCATAGACAGTTGCACCTTTCAAAAAGTTAATCTATACTCTTAGCAAATTTTTCATGGATTTTATCGAAGCCAGAAACCAAAGGGTATATACCTACCTTTTGTTACTTAATTTTTTCGAGTCATAAATGCTGATGAGCCAAAAGATGTTTATTCTTTAGAAGAAAATCAATTCAGAAGAAGAATGACAATAAACATGCTTACATAGGTGGAAACAATAACTGTCATTCGTTTTAAGTTTTAACTTGGCTCTTTATTTCCATTAGAAAAACTCCTTTAAAAAATGAATTTCTTTGTATGCGTCTTTTAAGCTAACCAAAGCAGGATAACTGTTCTAAAAGAATTTCCTTCATTTCTCTGTAATTTTATATTGTAAAGATTAAAATTCGTGGTTCTATTTTTTATAGTTTTCCCTCCCTTACTTTTCAAAACAATAATGTCAAGTGGTCCAAAAATAAAATAAACACAAATACAAAATTAGTATTTTTATAATGTTTGACTAAAATTGCCGTCGTATCTTGAGTCGTTTAGTAAACCTACTAGTATATCATGATAAAGTTTAAATTTTATTTGGGTCTTTTATCATAAATAACGCACGTGGTAAGTCTAAACTCCCTCGCTTTAAAAAAACATACACAGAAACGATATTCTATCAATTTGACTAGAGCTGCTGTAACTCAGTGCTATGAAATTGTGCACGCTACACTGCTATCTTTAGCTCCAGTTGCTGAAGGTAAACAACAAGCAGCATCCACTGCCAAGGATTCCACGAGAGTCTTTGATTTGTTTGTTTTGTCTAGGTCTGAAGGATTCACTTGAACACCAATTACGCCTTTCTTTACTGGTGGAGGTAAGGCTTTGACTTTTATGTCATTAGTTTTATATTCAGGCTGAACTATGTAGCGTCTAACTTCACCAGAATTTCTGTTTTGAACTTCGATAACTTGGTGATGCATTCGGACTTGTTTTGGTCTTATTACTCGTATTTCATTATGTGCCAGGCTCAGCCTTCGGTTTTCTCTGGGCTTTGAAGCTTCTGGTTCTACTGATTCAATGGAAACTGATTTCTGTTGAGGCTTATCTGCATGTGGCTCAGAAACTAAAAAAGAATATAAATAGAGTTCCAGTATTTTCCACGTTGGGCGGTTTTTTAGGTTCCAGCTTTTTCCGCACAAGCATACCAATACTAAAAAAAAACCTTTCGGGTGAGCATTGGATGTTTAGATTATTATGTGTCAATAGCCACCGATACTCTATAAAGACAAAATCTTACAATAATATATACAAAATTTATATATATATATATATATATATATATATATATATATATATATATATATATATATATATATATATATATATATATATATATATATATATATATATATATATATATATATATATATATATATATAGCTTTAGAATATTTCCCTAATTTTTAAAAAGCAGGAAACACTAAAAGAAGATAGCAGCCTTAACGAAACTTGAAGTTTGAAATTCGGTATGTCAGAAGACGTTGTTGTGAAGATTTTAAGTCCCTATCTACACAAATGTGAAATTATGTTAATTTTTTTCTTTTTTTTAAGGTCTGTTATAGACAGGCTCGTTACTAGCCAAAATATTTGGGGGGGGGGGGGGGGCAAAAGGTTTTACCAACTGACTGATTATTTTTACCGACCGTTTTTGTAAGAAATTAGCTTAATGTCCGTTTCGAATACAATCCGTAAAATCACTGCACGAGTCGGTAAAACCGCTACATTTATCAGCCAAAATTCAGAATTCGGTACATATCATGTCACTATTTTAATACGATTTATTTAACCAAATGGAAAATTGTGGAATCATTAGTAAACGTATGGCAGGAGTCGGTAAAACTACTGCGTTTACGACCAAGTTCAAAATTTCTGTAGATGAGGTTTCAGTAGTTTCGTGGTCTTTATTGAACCGAATAAAGAATTTTAGCTGCGTCAGAATAAACTGGGCGTAACGCGCCACAATTTTACCAATCTTTTTTCTGCGTCACCGCAAACATTGGGGGGGGGGCGTCTCCCCCTCCTCCCATACGTGACGGCCCTGGTCACAGACATTTGTTCATTGTTTGTATACTTTTTTCAAGGATGTGAACGTATCGAGACAGTTTTAAGATACCAAAAGGACCATTTTATGCCATTTGGTATTGAAAAGCAATATTCTCACCTTCCTGGTTTGAGAGACTTTAGCACCATGTGGCTCTGCAGTTTGGGCTTAAGGCTACATTCTGTATATAAAAAAAAGGCCAATCTGTATAATTGCACTTAAGCTTTGTTCACCTAACTTTATCCATTTGAGGTGTCATAGAATTTACTTACCCTGCCCTATAGCTGTGTGTTAGTTATTGGAGGATGATCAGTGAAATAGTTTGTAATCATGGGGTTGATGTCTCTGAAGCCTCAGAATAGTGCACTGTAATTGATAATTCGGATAATTACAGAAGAAGAGGGGAGGTAATTATGATTTCCACCTAATTTCCCTTTATTTTGAGGAATGTCTTTTTGACTAAGCCTGTAATAGGAGGTGTGTACTAACAGATAACCTCTGATTGCAGAACTAATTTAGGTGTAACATAAAAACCAAGATTCATATGCATACCTGCAAAGACCAAGGGGTGGTGGGGGGATACCCTATAAGAAGTTGCTGTTTTTTAAAGAATTCTTATTGATGTTTTAGCACCTCCCCACTTAATAGCATTTTCAGAGGTGTACTTCTATTAGGATGATCACCATTCTGAAGAAGATCAACATATCAGAACTGAGAGTGGCAGATCTCTCCCTCACATTTAAGGTAACTCTGGATCGGACAGATTGCAGAAATAATCTATAATTACGAGGCAACCCTTGTCGACTGAAACTAAAACCTCAAAAAAGTTGAAATAAAAGGTCTTAAAATAAAAAATTTGCCACAACAGAATGTCTATTTATGCGGGATTTAAAGATGCAAAATTTATTCAAATTAAATTTTCTCATCAAAACTAAGGCTACGAAAATTTTACATAATTTTAAAGAAACGGGATGAACACCCCCAAAAGGGGATGCATTTTTAATGGAAATTGTGTAATGAAATCGAAAATCTACGAGAAAACTAAGACAATTGTCTACCGGAATATGAACAACAGCCATTTTGGCCCATAGAGGGCCAAAATCCAGTCCAGCAGGATTCTGAGGACTGTTGAAAGGCTTTCTATGTGGCCTGCCCATTTTAGAGGTCCTACTGGAGTGTAGTATTACACTTGTCCTTGTGCATGCATGTAGTCCATAAGAAATGTACCGTTATTGTAGACCGTTTATCTGTCTGGAGGCCAGCAGATACTTTTACGGGGAAGGCAGAAAAGAAACGACATAAAATCAACCCTTAATCTGAAAAACGTTTGCGGAAAACTCGAACTTCAAAATAAAGAATAATGGTTGTGAAAATGTTTCGCCCTAAATGTTTAGGGTAACCCTGGATATGATATTAAAAATGAACGAAAATTGAAATTGAACGAAAATTGAAAGTTAAATTGAAGGTTATTATGAGCAGAAATCATCCAGTATTGGAGGAGGCTTGTCCCCTCAGCTTCCTACTCTTTATACTAAGGTTTGGATTAGTTCTCCAGTCAAGAATTAATGCTCTAAAACAAGGAAGACAAAAATGGGATAAGGTATTTTTCGCAATGCTTCAAGGATAGGAGGGATTATTGAAGCGCAACTGCTCTTAATAAGAAAATTTTCAGTCCAAATGTTATGTTAACCAAATGGCTGTATTTTTACACTCAAAAATTCAGTAAAGCACCGGTAAAATTTTAGCATGTAAAGCGAGAGGTTGAGGGGAAGAGTGGCAACCTCCCTCATATACAGAATAACTTTTGTTCATTCTGGGTTTTAACCTTTGCTATTTACTTTAGTTTAAAAAAACTTTTTTTTCGTACTTCTTAGTAGTGAAGCACCAATATATCTAAAAATAACTCAGCATTTTGTAGGTAACATGGGTGAATTTATGTTTGTCTTGATATCAAAACAAGATACGAAATGCTTCAAGTATTTGGTTCAATCAAGGTTTTGAATATAAAAAAACACATAAAAGATAAAAAAATGACAAAATATCGACACAAAAATCAAACTGAAGTGTAATCACGACAGCCAATCCATTTTATCTTCTTCAGATATACCCAAAAACTTGTTTTACAACATTAGTAATTTCCTAACCTTAAGCCCCGAACTCTGGAAGAAAAGAAAGAAATATTCAAGAAATTAATATTCAATTTTCTAACTCTCAATTATGTTCGCCTACCAAAAATCATCCATCAGGTTTCAGTTTGTTCTTTATTGAATAATATAAGTGTTGGATTCAATAGAAATTATGAACGACTTTAAGTTGTGAACTAATATAACCCTCTGACCCTTTCCAGAAAATGTACCAATTCTTAAAGGTTGGATGCGTGAAATTCATCCTCAATAATAATAGCTATTCTTATGGAAGGCAATGCTATGGTTTTGAGTACCAGCTCGCCAACTGTTTGGGACATTAGACAGACATATCTAGTTTATCTTAGACAAACATAGTGTATTTGATTTATTTTTAATATGATCAGCCCTTCAATGATATCCCCAAAAAACTTTTGAAACTTGCACCAAATATCGTTTTGACATTAGCTGCACAAAGGACCAATAGTTTTTTCTTTTATCACATTTCAAGTGCAAGAATAGGCTGAGCTTGCAATGAAAAAATTACCAAAATTGTGAGATAATGATCTTGAATATAAAACCAAGATATAGTCAAACCAGTTACACCGAAAGTTCAGAAAAAAGGAGAAAATCATTCTTTTCTTAGGAATGGGCTTTAATTTAGTTGTCCGCTGAACTACACTTGAAGTGAAAGTATACAAAAAATTCAATAAAATCCTAGATTATTCAATCAAACCTTCCAAATTTATATACTGCATTCTGTATTTTAAATTTTATTTCCCTTTTTATTACTCCAAGAACTGCTAGTCTATTTTGAAAAACCAGACTAAGTACTTACATCTTCTAGAAGCGGCTGAATTTATTCTTGAGGTTTTCGACACTTCCTTGAATGTCACCGGCGAGTACATTCTCTGACTTTCCTCTGTCGGGGAATCATTCAAAAGATTGTCGATATTGAATGGTTTCCTGCCTTTTTTTGACTGTAGCCAAAAGGTTTTCATGCTTCCCTTTCCTTTGACTGGAATCTCCCCTCTTTCTGAAACTCTATAGGTGTCGTGTAAGAGGTTCTTCACTGTTTCGGAAATGTGAATTTTCAAAGATTCACTGTTTGACTCCATCCTTGATGCTAGAATGGATAAGTTTCGGATATTGAACAAAGGTTAACACAAACAAGCAAGGTGAGAGAACTGTCAGTACTGACAAAGAAAACTACTTTTATTCTTATCACCGTCTCACCAAGTTTACACGCTCTTCTTACTTGACTCTTCGTTCCTCAGTTTGTTTGTAATTTTAACTATCTCCCAATTTTGCCCTCCGTTCACAACTTTATGAATAAATGGAAATCTAGTTATAATATTTTTGTTACACAAGAGTGTTGACACACATATCAGTGGTAGAGGAAAAAGCTGAATTTAGAGTCAGGCATTGTGTCACCCCAAAAGCCAGTATTTTGAAAATTGAAAGCATGGACTACTAAAGTAAAAATGTTTTTGCATATTTTATTTAAGACTAAATTATTAATGATAATTTATTGGCTAGTGTCATGTTTTACTATAATGGCATGCATTCCTCAGGATGTCTCTCAGTATAATATTAAATAAAAAAAAAACAAGTTTTTTAAACTGAAAGTAAGGAGTGACATTAAAACTTAAAACGAACAGAAATTATTCCGTATAGGAAAGAGGCTGTCCCCTCCTCAACGCCTCGCTCTTTACGCTAAAGTTTTACTTTCTCACAACTCTATTTTTGTTAAACAATAATAAACTTTAGCATAAAGAGCAAGGCGTTGAGGAGGGGAAAGCCCCTTTCATATACGGAATAATTTATGTTCGTTTTAATTTTTAATGTCGCTCCTTACTTTTAGTTTAAAAAACTTGTTTTTTTAATTTAATTTCTGATCGTTTCTTAGTTAATATAGCTTTTATTTTTGCTCACAGTCATTGAATAAACAAAGAAAATTTGTGTAAGAATTTTACTTATTTTTGCTAAATGGCCGTCTCTAAATTTTGTTCTGACGTAATTTACAAATTAAATTACATAACGAACTTCTATATTCGTATATTTTGCTTCTGGCAAAAAATACGTTGCAGATATAATTGCAGATTTTTGCAGATATGAGCTTGAAACCCATGTAATAGGGTTTTCTGATACGCTGAATCTGACGGTGTGATTTTCATTAAAATGCTTTCACTTGTAGGGGATGTTTCCTCCCTCTTTAAAAAATCAGGTAAATTTTCTCAGGCTCGTAGCCTTTGATGAGTAATACTACACTTAATAAAATTTATATATTTAGAATCAGCATTATAAGCCCATTCTTTTGATACATTTATTGACATCAAAATTCCGTTTTTAAAAGTTTCGATTACTATTGAGCCTTATCGCTTGTTTTTTCTTTATTGTTTTTTTAAAACGTATATATTATTATGTATATGAGGGGGGTTCTGCCCTTAGTCAATACCACGCTATTTACGTTAAAAGTAAAAAAAAATTTTAATTCACAAACCCCTGAATCACAAAGGCCGTTTAATTAGAATAGATAGCTCTTTTGAAAGCACTAAAAACAACTGTAGCGTAAAGAGCGAGGTATTGACTTGGGGGAAAACACCCCCATATACGTAATAATTTCTGTTCGTTTTAAGTTTTAATGTTGCTTCTTACTTTCAGTTGAAAGAACTTGTTTTTTTTTAAATTTAATTTCTTATCGTTTTTTAAATAATGGTTGGAAATCCGGCACCCCCTTCATAGAAATGTCCCTTACCCCAAAGAAACATCCTCCACGGAAAGATTCTCCCAAGTAATCCCCTCCTCCAGCCCCCCCCTACCAGAAAAAATCCTTCCTGAAAATGTCTGTATACTTCCCAATAACCAATACAATACTGGGAAATCCGGCGCCCCCTTCATAGCAATGTCCCATCTCCCATGAAAACTTCCTTCATGGTAAGATCCTACCACATAACCCCCGACCCACTGCCCCCCCCACTACCAGAAAAAATCCCCTCAGAGAACGTCTGTATACTTCCCAATAACAAAAACTAGATGTTAACATTGGGTAAAGTTAATAAATTTCAGCTCTCCCGCCGGGGACATTGGGGGATGAAGTCATCCTAAAAGACATAGCTATAATATTTTCGACCATGCTGAACAAAATGGGTATCTCAAAATTTTGATCAGGTGACTTTGGGAAAAAATGAGCGTGGGAGGGGGCCTAGTTGCCCTCCATTTTTTTTGGTCACTTAAAAAGGGCACTAGAACTCCTAATTTCCGTTCAGATGAGCCTTCCCACGATATTCTAGGACCACTGGGTCGATACGATCACCCCTGGGGAAACAAAAACAAACAAACAAACAAACAAATAAACACGCATCCGTGATCTTTCTTCTGGCAAAAAATGCAAAATTCCACATTTTTGTAAATAGGAGCTTGAAACTTCCACAGCAGGGTTCTCTGATAAACTGAATATGATGGTGTTATTTTAATTAGGGTTCTATGACTTTTAAGGGGTCTTTTCCCCTTTTTTCGAAAATCAGCCAAATTTTCTCAGGCGCGTAACTTTTGATAGGTAGGACTAAACTTGATGAAACTTATATATTTGAGTTCAGCATTAAAATCTGATTCTTTTGATGTATCTAGTGGTATCAAAATTTCGTTTTCTACAGTTTCGGTTACCATTGAGCCGGGTCGCTCCTTACTTACAGTTCGTTACCACGAACTGTTTGATAAGAGAGGATAAGAGAATTAAATCCTTAATGTGTTATTTGTTTCATTTTATCGATGTGTTTAGTTTCTTGTTTATTTCTGTGTTTGAGCACTGAGGACGGCTTCTTGGTCGAAATGTATGTTTTTGTGTTTTCGCTTTGTTTTTTCAGCTACTTGAAAATCACCCTGGTTCTCTGAATGTTTTAGATTATTTTTGTAATTTTGATCGATTTTCATCTAACATTATAAAAAATCTCAAAACTATTGTTTAAAATGATCAAAAGAATTTATCTCTGGATTTTCTTGATCTATGAAACAGTCTGAACCTGACAATATTTTAAAATAATTAACGTTAAAAATAATTTTTGTGATACTTTTACAATAAGTATGAAATCCTATCCTTACTATTTTTCTGGTAATGGAATATATCTACATCTTATGCAGCTAAATACACATGTTTTTTTAATGAAAGTAAAGAGCGATATAAAAATATTTTTGGGGGTAAGGCGAGGAGAATAATAAAAAGGATTGAAACCCTCCAGAGGCATTGATTGCGCATAGGGTGTCAAATCGGCGTTTGTGTTGCTGGGCCTTTTTGACGGTGACAGGTAGCAAACCTGTTGGAGGGAGGAAAAAACTGATACAAATTATTTAAAAAGCAGTCTATTATAGAAAAAAAAGTCACAAAACCCCTAATAGTTTAGGGGGCATATTGTTCACTAAGACTAGAACAAAATGTGAACTATAACTGTCAAACACCTTCTTAGGTAAACAAAAATAATTTTTATAATCCTGTTATTCTTCCAGCTATAAGGGGTCGTGCAGTTTTCAAAGCTGATTCTTTCCAATGAAAGTCCATAAGAGGTGGTTGGTTAGCTGTTTTATAAATTGTCCATAGGTATATAACCTATGGTTATATAACCTATACATATAACCGTTGGTAAAATGCCTTAGAATAAAGTATATATATATACATATATATATACATATATATATATATATATATATATATATATATATATATATATATATATATATATATATATATATATATATATATATATATATATATATATATATATATATATATATATATATATATATATATATATATATATATATATATATATATATATATATATATATATATATATATATATATATATATATATATATATATATATATATATATATATATATATATATATATATATATATATATATATATATATATATATATATATATATATATATATATATATATATATATATATATATATATATATATATATATATATATATATATATATATATATATATATATATATATATATATATATATATATATATATATATATACTTTATTCTAAGGCATTTTACCAACGGTTATATGTATAGGTTATATAATCATAGGTTATATACCTATGGACAATTTACAAAACAGCTAACCAACCACCACTTATGCCTAGACAGTTAGTTCTCTCCTCCCTTTTTTGTCCCTCTATCTATCCTTTTCAATTTGTTTAATTCATTTATTTTGATTGGCATGGTAGTTTTTGGTGTTGTTTAGTTTTTTAGTTTTTTTTTAGTTTCCCACTCTCACAGGCCAAAGAGCCTTTGTGGCGGTCTAAAGTTCTGTAACTTTATGAATAAATGGAAATCTAGTTATAATATTTTTGTTACACAAGAGTTTTGACACACATATCAATGGTAGAGGAAAAAGCCGAATTTAGAGTCAAGCATTGTTCCACCCCAAAAGCCAATATTTTGAAACTTGAAAGCATCGACTACTAAAGTAAAAGTGTTTATGTATATTTTAATTAAAACTAAATTAATAATGATAATGTATTGGCTAGGGTCATGTTTTACTATAATGCCACGCATTCCTTAGAATGTCTCTCAGTATAATATAAGAGAGGATAAGAGAATTAAATCCTTAGTATTTTATTTGTGTCATTTTGTCAATGTGTTTAGTTTCTTTTTTATCTCTGTGTTTGAGCACTGAGGACGGCTTCTTGGTCGAAATGTATTTTTTTGTGTTTTCACTTTGTTTTTTTCAGCTACTTGAAAATCACCCTGGTTCTCTGAATTTTTTAGATTATTTTTGTATTTTTGTTCGATTTTCATCAAAAATTATTAAAAATCTCAAAACTATTGTTTAAAATTAAATTTATCGCTGGATTTTCTTGATTTGTGAAACAGTTTGAATCTGACAATATTTTAAAATAATTAACGTTAAAAGTAAATTTTGTGATACTTTTACAGTAAGCATGATATCCTATCCGTACCATTTTTCTGGTAATGGAATTTATCTACATCTTATGCATCTAAATAAACATACTTTTTCAAATAAAAGTAAAGAGCGATAAAAATATATTTTTGGGGGTAAGGCGAGGATAATAATAAAAAGGATTGAAATCCTCCAGAGCCATTGATGGCGCATAGGGTGTCGAATCGGCGTTTGTGTTGTTGGGCCTTTTTTACGGTGACAGGTAGCAAGCCTGTTGGAGGGAGGCAAAAACTAATACGAATTATTCAAAAAGTAGCCTATTATAGAAAAAAAAGTCACAAAACCCTTAATGGTAAACAAAAATAATTTTTCTAATCCTGTTATTATTCCAGCTATAAGGGGCCGTGAAATTTTCAAAGCTGATTCTTTACAATGAAAGTCCAATCTCAAGATTGATATATACTTTATGCTAAGGCGTTATACCAACGGTTATATGTACGCTGATTAAGAATCTGAAAAAATAGAAATATTTCATTTTGAAGGAGAAAGAATTCACATACCTGTATTTACAGTGTCCCCAAAAAGACAATATCTAGGCATTTTAAGCCCAACTACACCAGCAACAACTGGTCCAGAATGGATTCCAACCCGAATTCGGATAGAGTTCCCTGAAAAAAAATATTTGCCTTAACTTGACTTTAACTGGTATAAACATGTTTTTAAACAAAATTTTCAAAACAGCCCAAGCATCAGTACTTCAACGAAGTTTAACCAGGAATTCGTGGAAGTAAATATGCTAGGACTGTTTTAACAGTTTTTTTTTTAATTTATTTTAAAGCTCGCATTTTAATTCAAGTTTCTTTTTCACGCTTTTTTCTTATGATGTGCTGAGGACGGCCCTTGGACATAGGGCCAAAATATTCACTTAAAGTTGCATTCCACTGTCTTATACAAAAATTTCTCTATTGTTCTACTTGCTGTTTATGATGGAAAGGCAATGTGGTCTTCGTCGCTATTTATTTTAACTGGTTTTGTGGCTACTGAATTTTAGCTCAAATAAAATTTATATTCATGTAAAATAATTAAGGTTACTCAATGCTTTTAGAAGAAAAAATGAAAAAACAAGTTTTTTTTTAACTGAAAGTAAGGAGCAACATTAAAACTAAAAAAGAACAGAAATTATTCCGTGTATGGGGGGGGGCTGCCCCCTCCTCAAAACCTCGTTCTTTACTATAAAGTATTTCTGGAACTTTTAAAAAGGCTTATTATTCTAATTAAATTGCCCTTGTGTTTCAGGAGTCGTTCTTAAAGAATTTGGACGAAAAATCAAATTTCAGCATAAAGAGCGAGGTATTGAGGAGGGGGAAACCCCCCTCAGATACGAAATGATTTCTGTTTGTTTTGAGTTTTAATGTTGCTCCTTACTATCAGTTGAAAAAAATTGTTTTTTTAAAATTTAATTTCTGATTGTATTTCAAATAATGCCGGTAAATCTGTCTCACCCATAATGAAAAATTCCCTCCCCTCACGGAAAACTCCTCGGTGGAAAGTTCCTCCCACGTAAAATGAACCTTCTTCCTTAAAATCTCTCCGGGAAGTTCTCCTATAAAATTCTCTCCGGACAGTCCCTTCATTGGCGAAAATCCCCTCCCCCCCATATAATTTCTTGTGGCCGATTCAGCCTGAAGATTTCTCCTTAGCATACTCACATTTGAAAAAAACTGCAATTTCTAATCGTTTTCCCGATCATTCCGGAAATCCCCCTTTCTATAGAAATCTTTCTCCGGAAATCCAAAAACGATGAAAGTAGTCCCCGAATAATTCCCCCGGAACATCTTAACATGCAAAAATTTAGTTTTCAATGAAAAATTAAGACAAATAAAAGAATTTCGTATAGGAATTCTTTAAAATTCCCCAGTATAAAATTTACCCTAGAAAGTTCACCCCCGGAAAAGTCTCCCTCCCCATGGGTAATTCTCCCTATGGATACCCACCCCAAGCAAAAAATCTCCCCCCCCAAAAAAAAATCTCTATACTTCCCTATAAAAAAACTATCCGTATACAATGTGCAAGTTTCATAACTTATAGGCTTCTCCCCAAGGGCTGTGGGGGTCATGTTACCCCCAAAGACGTAATTATAGGATCTTTCAACTCTGCTGAACAAAATGACCAGCTCAAAATTTTTATCGGAAAAATTAGGGGAAAAGGGGCGTGGGAAGGGGGCTTGTTGCCCTCCAGTCTTTTTGGTCACTTAAAAAGGGCACTAAAACTTTTCGTTTTCGGTCGAATGCACCCTCTTCCTATCTTCTAGGAGTAGAAGGGCCTTATTGACTCGTGTCACGCACCCCTGCTGCCATCTACAATTTAGTTTAATGCTGACGGGACATAATTTATTCAAGGATTATCGATCGAGTCTAAGGTGGGTGTGTCAAGGTCAATCGATCTGTTGTTGTTTGGCCACGTGCGAATGACATGAGGGGTGATTTATATAATCGATGGGAGAATTATTGATTCACGAGCGTGGGTATGACGTGACATAATTTATTCAAGGATTATCGATCGAGTTTAATGTGGGTGTGTCAAGGTCAATCGATCTGTTGTTGTTTGGCCACGTGCGAATGACATGAGGGATGATTTACATAATCGATGGGGGAATTATTGATTCACGAGCGTGGGGAATTATGAAACAATATGATCGTAGAGTCCCTAGGGGGAAAGATTACGTAATCGCTCAATGACCTCATTTTCCAAGATCGATTTATTTGTTGTTTCTATGTGTAATAACTCGGGGGGCGAAGGTTGCACCTGCGCATTGAATTCTAACGGGAACAGTGTTATTGATCTAGGACTCGAGGGGGAGGTGAATGTCCATGGATTTACATAATCGATGGGGGAATTATTGATTCACGAAGGGGGGAATTAAGAAACAAACATGGCTTCATTGTTTTTTGGTTTGCTTAACCTGAGAAATTGATTTACATAATCGCTATGGAAATTATTGATTCACGAAGGGGAGAATTAAGAAACATTAAGGTTTCTTTAATCTTTAGGCCTGACCAGTGAACTTGATTTACATAATCGGCGGGGAAATTGTTGATTCACGAAGGGGAGAATTAAGAAACATTAAGGCTTCTTTAATCTTAGGTCTGAGGGATAAACATTCTTTAGGACAGAGAGAAAAATTAATATTCTATTTTTGAATAGGGCTTCATTGATCTTTAGTGTCAGGAATCATAAATGACATCACTTGTTATCTTGGAATTATGCGGGAGTCTAAAGAGATAGAAATTCTATTTTTAAATACGGCTTCACGGAGCTTTAAGTCGGAGAGATAAATTGATATTCTAACGAAACCATAATAGTTTAGCTAGGAAAATTTATGAGATGAAGAGATTAACGTAGGAAAGGGTTTCCTAGAAATTTGAAATGTGAAAGTACTGAGATGCCAAACAAAAGGAACACGATGAAATTACTTTTAGGGATTATTTGGGCGAAACGGTTTTAGACAGCTTATGGAATTATTTCGGCGAAACTGTTAGAGACGTTGATTTAAAAGATGATTTAAAAGATGATTTTTGAGTGTGGTCGTTATAATACACAAGTTCCATTGAACTGTGTTGTGAGGTCCCCTACCACAACCCCAAAGAGCCCCGATCGCCCTACCCCGATCCAAAGGGTTCCAATCCCCATACCCCCACCCCGAAGGAAGCCCCCGGTCCTCAAAGCCCCCAAACTCCCAAAGGCCCTCCACCGGTCCCCCAAAGGCCCACCCAGACCCCCAAAGGCCATCCCCAGGCCCCAAATGTCCCCCAGGCTCCCAACTGTCCCCCCGGACACTCAAAGGCCCCCCAAGCTCCCAAAGGGCCACCGGCGCCCCAAAGGCCCACCCAGACCCCCAAATGCCATCCCCGGGCCCCCCAAAGGCACATCGAGCTCCCAAAGGACCAACGGGGTCCCAAAGGCCCTCCACCTGTCCCCAAATGTCCCCCAGGCACACAAAGGCCCTCCCGGCGCCCCAAAGGCCCACCCAGACCCCCAAAAGCCATACCCGGACCCCAAACCCCAAACCCTGGGCCCCCAAGGTCCCCCCAAGCACCCCAACGACCCCCCACCCTCAAGGGACCCACGGACCCTCAAAGGCTCTCCCCGAGCACTCGTCTTTCGTTGATGTGTGTTTTCTGAAACCTATGATTTGGGATGTGTAGTTTGCTACTTCAGGCTTTTCTGAGCTAAGGTTTCCTAGTATTTCCTAGGTGAATGTTGTCTGAAACCAATAGTTTGGGATGAGTAGTTTGCTATTTCAGGCTTTTATGAGCTAGGTTTCTTAGCCTTTCGTTGATGTGTGTTGAGTGAAACTTATGATTTGGTATGGTTAATTTGCTATTTTTGACTTTTCTGAGCTAGATTTCTTAGCCTATCATATGTGTGTCCTTTCAGAAAATTATGATTTGGGAGGTGTAGTTTGCTTTTTGGACTTTTCAGAGCTAGGATTCTTAGTCACTCATAGGTGTTTGTTGTCTGAAACTTCGAGTTTGGGATGAGTAGTTGGCTATTTCAGACTTTTCTGAGCTAAGGTTTCTTAGTATTTCGTAGGTGAATGCTGTCTGTAACTGGAGGTGTAGTTTGATTTTTGGACTTTTCAGAGCTAGGATTCTTAGTCACTCATAGGTGTGTGTTGTCTGAAACTTCGAGTTTGGGATGAGTAGTTGGCTATTTCAGACTTTTCTGAGCTAAGGTTTCTTAGTATTTCGTAGGTGAATGCTGTCTGT
>NC_142795.1:33478857-33486357 GCF_049724085.1 Artemia sp. Qi Xiang Cuo
TGTGTGTGTGTGTGTGTGTGTGTGTGTAAGTTTTGTGTGTGTGTGTAAGTTTGGCGTGTGTGTGTGTAGTTTTCGTGTGTGTGTGTGTAAGTTTTTGTGTGTGTGTGTAAGTTTTTGTGCGTGTGTGTAAGTTTTTGTGTGTGTGTGTAATTTTTTTTGTGTCTAAGCTATTGCGTGTGTATATAAGTTTTTTGTGTTTTTGTGTAAGTTTGTGTGTGTGTTTGTGTGTTTGTGTGTGTGTATGTTTTTGTGTGTGTTAGTTTTTTGTGTGTGTGTGTTAGTTTTGTGTGTGTGTGTGTTTGTGTGTGTGTGTGTGTGTGTATTAGTATTTGTGTGTGTAAGTTTTTGCGTGTGTGTGTGTAAGTTTTCGTGTGTGTGTGTGTAAGTTTTGTGTGTGTGTGTGTAAGTTTTTGTGCGTGTGTGTGTGTGAGTTTTTGTGTTCCTGTGTAAGTTTTTGTGTATGTGTGTGTGTGTGTTTGTTAGTTTTTGTGTGTGTGTAAGTTTTGGCGTGTGTGTGTGTGAGTTTTTTTTGTGTTCATGTGTTAGTTGTTGTGTATGTGTGTGTGTGTGTGTGTGTATGTTTTTGTGTGTGTGTAAGTTTTGGCGTGTGTGTGTGTGAGTTTTCTTGTGTGTGTGTGTGTGTAAGTTTTGTGTGTGTGTGTGTGTGTGTAAGTTTTTGTGTTAATGTTAGTTTTTGTGTGATTGATAGTTTTAGTTTGCTTGTGTATGTTTTTGTGTTTTTGTGTTTGTGTTTGTGTGTTTGTGGTTTTGTTTTTGTGTGTGTTTATTTTTGTGCGTGTGTGTGTTTGTTTGCGTGTGTGTGTGTGTGTAAGTTTTCGTGTGCATGTGTAAGTTTTTGTATGCTTCCCAAATCATAATTTTCTGAAGGGACACACCTATGAAAGGCTATGAAATCTAGCTTAGAAAGGTCAAAAATAGCAAATTAACCATCCCAAATCATAGGTTTCAGTCAACACACACCTACGAATGGCTATGAAATCCTGCTCAGAAAAGTCAAAAAATATCAGCCCACACACCCCCAAATCATAGGTTTCAGACATCACACACCTACGAAAGACTAAGAAATCCGGTTATGAAAAGTCAGAAATAGCAAATTACATATCCCAAATCATAGGTTTCAGACAACACTCACCTATGAACGGCTAAGAAACCTAGCTCAGAAAAGTCGAAAATAGCAAACTACACATCCCAAATCATAGGTTTCAGACAACAAACACCTATGAAAGGCTAAGAAATCCAGCTCAGAAAAGTCAAAAGTAGCAATCCATCACTCCAAATCATAGGTTTCAGACACTACACACCTATGAAAGACTAAGAAATCCAACTCAGAAAAGCCTGAAATAGCAACCCACACATCCCAAATCATAGGTTTCAGACACCACACACCTACGAAAGACTAAGAAATCCGGTTATGAAAAGTCGGAAATAGCAAATTACACATCCCAAACTATTGGTTTCAGACAACATTCACCTACGAAATACTAGAAAACCTTAGCTCAGAAAAGCCTGAAATAGCAAACTACACATCCCAAATCATAATGTTCTGACAACACATACCTATGAAAGGCTAAGAAACCTAGCTCATAAAAGTCGAAAATAGCAAACTACACATCCCAAATCATAGGTTTCAGACACTACACACCTATGAAAGACTAAGAAATCCAACTCAGAAAAGCCCGAAATAGTAATTTACATATCCCAAATCATAAGTTACAGACAGCATTCACCTACGAAATACTAAGAAACCTTAGCTCAGAAAAGTCTGAAATAGCCAACTACTCATCCCAAACTCGAAGTTTCAGACAACAAACACCTATGAGTGACTAAGAATACTAGCTCTGAAAAGTCCAAAAAGCAAACTACACCTCCAGTTACAGACAGCATTCACCTACGAAATACTAAGAAACCTTAGCTCAGAAAAGTCTGAAATAGCCAACTACTCATCCCAAACTCAGAAGTTTCAGACAACAAACACCTATGAGTGACTAAGAATCCTAGCTCTGAAAAGTCCAAAAAGCAAACTACACCTCCCAAATCATAATTTTCTGAAAGGACACACATATGATAGGCTAAGAAATCTAGCTCAGAAAAGTCAAAAATAGCAAATTAACCATCCCAAATCATAAGTTTCACTCAACACACATCAACGAAAGGCTAAGAAACCTAGCTCATAAAAGCCTGAAATAGCAAACTACTCATCCCAAACTATTGGTTTCAGACAACATTCACCTAGGAAATACTAGGAAACCTTAGCTCAGAAAAGCCTGAAGTAGCAAACTACACATCCCAAATCATAGGTTTCAGAAAACACACATCAACGAAAGACGAGTGCTCAGGGAGAGCCTGTGAGGGTCTGTGGGTCCCTTGAGGGTGGGTGGTCCTTTGGGAGCCCGGGGGGACCTTTGGGGACCGGGGGTTGGGCTTTGGGGTCCGGGGATGGCATTGGGGGGGCTGGGTGGGTCTTTGGGGCGCCGGGAGGGCCTTTGGGTGCCTGGGGGACATTTGGGGACCGGTGGAGGGCCTTTGGGACCCCGTTGGTCCTTTGGGAGCTCGATGTGCCTTTGGGGGCCCGGGGATGGCATTTGGGGGTCTGGGTGGGCCTTTGGGGCGCCGGTGGCCCTTTGGGAGCTTGGGGGCCTTTGAGTGTCCGGGGGGACAGTTGGGAGCCTGGGGGACATTTGGGGCCTGGGGATGGCCTTTGGGGGTCTGGGTGGGCCTTTGGGGGACCGGTGGAGGGCCTTTGGGAGTTTGGGGGGCTTTGAGGACCGGGGGCTTCCTTCGGGGTGGGGGTATGGGGATTGGAACCCTTTGGATTGGGGTAGGGCGATCGGGGCTCTTTGGGGTTGTGGTAGGGGACCTCACAACACAGTTCAATGGAACTTGTGTATTATAACGACCACACTCAAAAATCATCTTTTAAATCATCTTTTAAATCAACGTCTCTAACGGTTTCGCCGAAATAATTCCATAAGCTGTCTAAAACCGTTTCGCCCAAATAATCCCTAAAAGTAATTTCATCGTGTTCCTTTTGTTTGGCATCTCAGTACTTTCACATTTCAAATTTCTAGGAAACCCTTTCCTACGTTAATCTCTTCATCTCATAAATTTTCCTAGCTAAACTATTATGGTTTCGTTAGAATATCAATTTATCTCTCCGACTTAAAGCTCCGTGAAGCCGTATTTAAAAATAGAATTTCTATCTCTTTAGACTCCCGCATAATTCCAAGATAACAAGTGATGTCATTTATGATTCCTGACACTAAAGATCAATGAAGCCCTATTTAAAAATAGAATATTAATTTTTCTCTCTGTCCTAAAGAACGTTTATCCCTCAGACCTAAGATTAAAGAAGCCTTAATGTTTCTTAATTCCCTCTTCGTGAATCAACAATTTCCCCTAGCGATTATGTAAATCAAGTTCACAGGTCAGGCCTAAAGATTAAAGAAACCTTACTGTTTCTTAATTCCCCCCTTCGTGAATCAATAATTTCCCCGCCGATTATGTAAATGAATTTCTCAGGTTAAGCTAACCAAACAACACTGTAACCATGTCTGTTTCTTAATTCCCCCCTTCATGAATTAATAATTTCCCCTAGCGATTATGTAAATCCACTGACATTCACGTCCCCCTCGAGTCCCAGATCAATAACATTGCTCCCGTTAGAATTCAATGCGCATGTGCAACCTTCGCCCCCGAGTTATTACACATAGAAACATCAAATAAATCGATCTTGGAAAAAGAGGTCATTGAGCGATTACGTAATCTTTCCCCCTAGGGACTCTATGACCATATTGTTTCATAATTCCCCACGCTCGTGAATCAATAATTCCCCCATCGATTATGTAAATCACCCCTCATGTCACACACGTCAACCTTGACCACCACAACTGATCGATAATCCTTGAATAAATTAGTCCCCATCGATATGATCACCCTCATGCATTCGATGGCCAAACAACAACAGATCGATTGACCTTGACACACCCACATTAGACTCGATCGATAATCCTTGAATAAATTTTGCACCGTCATCCCAACGCTCGTGAATAAATAATTCTACCATCGATTATGTAAATCACCCCTCATGTCATTCGCACGTGGCCAAACAACAACAGATCGATTGACCTTGACACACACACATTAGACTCGATCGATAATCCTTGAATAAATTATGTCCCGTCAGCATTAAACTAAATTGTAGATGGCAGCAGGGGTGCGTGACACGAGTCAATAAGGCCCTTCTACTTCTAGGACCACTATTTTTGATAACGAATAGCTTCTAGGGAAAAAACAACAACAAAAAACAAAAAGACAAAAGAAATAAATAAAGAAGCATTCGTGATCCATTTTTCTCGCGAAAATAAAAATCCCATATTTTTCTATATAAGAGCTTGAAACTTCTTCAGTTCTCAAAATTTTTGATCCGGTGACTTGCAGAAAAAAATGAGCGCGGGAGGGGGGCCTAGTTGCCGTCCAATTTTTCGGTCCCTTAAAAAAGGGCACTAAAACTTTTAATTTCCACTTGAATGACTCCTCTTGCGAAGCTATAGGACTATTGTTTCGATACGATCTACCGATTCTCAGGGGAAAACATACATAAAAAAAAACAACAATTAAAATAAACACGCATCCGAAGATCTTTCTTCTGGGCGAAAAATACAAAATTCCACATTTTTGCGGGGAGATGGAAGCTTGAAACTTCTACAACAGGGTTCTCGAATATGCTGAATCTGATGGTATGACAAAACAGTTCGTGGTAACGAACTGTAAGTAAGTGAGCAGACCCGGCTCAATGGTAACCGAAACTCTAAACTGAATTCTTGATACCCATAGATACATCAATAAGGATCGGGATTTTTATGCTGATTTCAAATATATAAGTTTCATTAAGTTTAGTTCTACCGATCAAAACTTAAGCATACATAGAATATGTATGCACTAACTCATAAATTTGAAAATACACATAAATTTGAAAATGTCTTCATCAATTTGGTGTATCAGAAAACCCCACTGCGGAAGTTTCAAGCTCCTATCTGCAAAAATGTGGAATTTTGTATTTTTTGTCGGAAAACATCACGGATACGTGTTTATTTTTCCCCCCCCCCAGGGGTGATCGTATCGTTCCAGTAGTCCTAGAATATCGTAAGAGGGCTCATTTGAACGAAATTAAAAGTTCTGGTACTCTTTTTAGGTGACAAGAAGTGGAGGAGCAAGCGGCCTCCACGCTCATTTTTTTTCCAAAGATCACAATCAAATTTTTAGACAGCCATTTTGTTCAGCATAGTTGAAAATCTAATAAATATATCTTTGAGGATGACTTAATCCACCACAGTTCCTGGGGGAAGGGCTGAAAGTTATGAACTTTGCCCATTGTTAGTAAGAGAGGGGGGGGGGGGTACCAGCACAAACGGGGCTCCTTATATGGGCAAAGTTCATAGCTTTCAGCCCTTCCCATGGTGGACAAGAATGTCCTCATAAAGATATTCTCAAATTTTCAACTATGCTGAACAAAATGGCTGTCTAAAAATTTTGATTGGGTGACTTTGGAAAAAAATGAGCGTGGGAGGGACCAAGTTGCCCTCCAATTTTTTGGTCACCTAAAAAGAGCACTAGAACTTTTAATTTTCGTTCAAATGAGCCCTCTTACGATATTCTAGGACTACTGGAACGATACGATCACCCCTGGGGGGGGAAAATAAAATAAATAAACACGTATCCGTGATGTTTCTTCTGACAAAAAAATACAAATTCCACATTTTTTGCAGATAGGAGCCAGAGCTTCACGGTGAAATTTTCTGATACACCAAATTCGATGGTGTATTTTCAAATTCTATGTATTTTCAAATTCTATGAGTTAGGCATACATATTCTATGTATGCTTAAGTTTTGATCGGTAGAATAAACTTGTGAAACTTATATATTTGAAATCAGCATAAATCTGATTCTATTGATGTATCTATGGAGAATTCCAGTTTTAGAAGTTTCAGTTACTATTGAGCCAGACTCCTTACTTACAGTTCGTTACCACAGCTTCTTTATCATGCCATCAGATTCAGCATATTCGAGAACCTGTTACCAGAAGTTTCAAACTCCATCTACAAAATGTGGAATTTTGTATTTTTCGCCAGAAAAGATCACGCATGCATTTATTTGTTGTTGTTTTTTTTGTATGTTGTCGTGTCCGAAACAATAGTCCTATAACTTCGCAGAGGTCATTCAAGTGGAAATTCGGTTTTAGTGCCCTTTAAGGGACCCGGCATGGACGTAACAAGATTTTTCACGCTCATTTTTCTCAAAATCTTTGAATCAAAATTTTGAGAGCTGAGAAGCTCTTATATAGAAAAATATGGAACCTGCCTGCGAAAATGATCACCTTCTTTATTTATTTCATTTGTCTTTTTGTTTTTTGTTATTTATTTTTCTAAATATTCGCTGTCAAAATAGTGGTCAGAAACAGAGAACACTTATTGACTCGTGTCACACCCCTGCTGCCATGGCGGGATAATTTATTCAAGGATTATCGATCGAGTCTAATGTGGGTGTGTCAAGGTCAATCGATCTGTTGTTGTTTGGCCAGGTGCTAATGAAATGTGGGTGATTTACATAATCGATGGGAGAATTATTGATTCACGAGCGTGTGGATGTCGGGAAATAATTTATTCAAGGATTATAGATCGAGTCTAATCGGGTGGGTGTGTCCAGGTCAATCGATCTGTTGTTGTTGTTTGGTCACGTGCGAATGACATGAGGGGTGATTTACATAATCGATGGGTGAATTATTGATTCACGAGCGTGGGAAGTTATGAAACAATATGGTCATAGAGTCCCTAGGGGGAAAGATTACGTAATCGCTCAATGACCTCTTTTTCCAAGATCGATTTATTTGATGTTTCTATGTGTAATAACTCGGGGACGAAGGTTGCACATGCGCATTGAATTCTAACGGGAACAATGTTATTGATCTAGGACTCGAGGGGGAAGTGAATTTCCGTGGATTTACATAATCGCTAGGGAAATTATTGATTCACGAAGGGGGAATTAAGAAACAAACATGGCTTCATTGTTGTTTGGTTAGCTTAACCTGAGAAATTGATTTACATAATCGCTATGGAAATTATTGATTCACGAAGGGGAAAATTAAGAAACATTAAGGTTTCTTTAATCTTTAGGCCTGACCTGTGAACTTGATTTACATAATCGGCGGGGAAATTGTTGATTCACGAAGGGGAGAATTAAGAAACATTAAGGCTTCTTTAATCTTAGGTCTGAGGGATAAACATTCTTTAGGACAGAGAGAAAAATTAATATTCTATTTTTGAATAGGGCTTCATTGATCTTTAGTGTCAGGAATCATAAATGACATCACTTGTTATCTTGGAATTATGCGGGAGTCTAAAGAGATAGAAATTCTATTTTTAAATACGGCTTCACGGAGCTTTAAGTCGGAGAGATAAATTGATATTCTAACGAAACCATAAT
>NC_142795.1:33496573-33551836 GCF_049724085.1 Artemia sp. Qi Xiang Cuo
CCTTTTAAAATAGCTTTACGAGGTTTGAGGGACTCTGTTGTTTTATTCCGTGTGATTTTTTCTTTACATGGTGTTCGTTCAAAAAGCGAGGATTTCTGTTAAATAAATAATTGTTATACCTTTTAAAATAGCTCTACACGGTTTGAGGGACTCTGTTGTTTTATTCCGTGTGATTTTTTCTTTACATGGTGTTCGTTCAAAAAGCGAGGATTTCTGTTAAATAAATAATTGTGTGATTTTTTCTTTAGAAGGTGTTCATTCAAAAAGCGAGGATTTCTGTTAAATAAATAATTCTTATATTCTTTTTTCCGTTCAATTGAAAGCGAGGATTTCTGATAAATAAATAATTGTTATACCTTTTAAAATAGCTTTACGGTGTTTGAGGGACTCTGTTGTTTTATTCCGTGTGATTTTTTCTTTACATGGTGTTCGTTCAAAAAGCGAGGATTTCTTTTAAATAAATAATTCTTATATTTTTTTCCGTTCAATTGAAAGCGAGGATTTCTGATAAATAAATAATTATTATACCATTTAAAATAGCTTTACGGGGTTTGAGGGACTCTGTTGTTTTATTCCGTGTGATTTTTTCTTTACATGGTGTTCGTTCAAAAAGCGAGGATTTCTTTTAAATAAATAATTCTTATATTTTTTCCGTTCAATTGACAGGGAGGAATTCTGTTAAATAAATAATTGTTATACCTTTTAAAATAGCTGTACGGGGCTTGAGGGACTCTGTTGTTTTATTCCGTGTGATTTTTTCTTTACATGGTGTATGTGTTTTGGGGGAGATGGGTTGATTGCCAGAAGGATGTATTAGCGTAGTTATAGTGGAGGGCGAGTTGCTAGCGAAAACCCCGTGTGGATGAGTTGAAATAAAAAAATTTCACAAGAAATGGCTGAAAAGAGTTTTGGGGGGGTTTCATAATTTCTTGAATTAAATTTCTACATCGTGTATCTAAGTCATATAAACAATAAAGAGTTTTTTACTTACTTAGAATTTTGTCATAATTTCTTGAACGAAATGTCTTTGTTTATCCAGCAGGTGAATTCAAGAAAGAATTTGCTACTTACTTGCAATTTTTTCATAATTTCTTTAATGAAATTTCTGTATTGTGTATCCAAGAGGTGACTTCATGAAAGAATTTGTCACTTACTTACTTGCAATTTTTTCATAGTTTCTTAAATGAAGTTTCTGCATTGTGTATCCAAGAGGTGACTTCAGGAAAGAGTTTGTTACTTGCTTACAATAGAACTATTCTAAAGAATAAAGACGGGTTAAGCTTAAAGATATTTATTGCTTAAACGTATTAACAGATTTTTTTTTGAGAAAAAAATCCACAACAACAAATGTTTAAAAAAAACTAGTACTTAGATTTCACTCTAAAACATCCATAAATGATGTTCTCATGACATTGAATATCTTTTAACATTTCTTATGGATTTATCATAACCAGGTATGTTCTTAGGAATCGACTGTGCGAATAAACTGACATCGTCTTCATGACGGTGATACCACCCTCAAATTTAGGACACTTAAACTCTTCTAGATTGAAAAGTGGAATCCTAGGGTCACACTTTTGAATTAAAACTTTATCTGTAGGTACATTGCCCTTTACGTAGAGCGCTTCAACCCCGAAAAAGCTGCAAATTTCACTGACTTCGTCCTGAACATTTCTCAGTTCCCGACCAGCATTATTAAGTGGTGTAATCACTCTATCGTAGAATTCCAGTCTGTTTATATGACGTAATGTAGTACTCCACAAGCTTTTATCATACTCAAACATGTTATAGTTCACTATCCAACGATAACAGTCAATTTTTTCGAGTTCCAAAGACAATAATAAAAATGCACATTCAAATATAACACCACTAGATGATTTTTTCAAACTGATAAATTCTGTGTCATACAGTCCTATCATCTTGGAAGTTATTAATGTAGTTGTTAAGTAGAAACATACTTCATCAAACTTTTATATCTTCGCTCAAGGTTGAATGGAGTTATGGCTAGGGGGATGAGTCCTAAAACCATCTGAAGGTTCACTTAGAGTGGCGCGCCACTCTAAGTGAACCTAGATCAATCCAACTTTTCGGGGTTGAAGCGCTCTACGTAAAGGGCAATTTACCTACAGATAAAGTTTTATTTCAAAAGTGTGATCCTAGAATTCCACTTTTCAATCTAGAATAGTCTAAATGTCCTTAATTTCAAGGGGGTTATCACCGTCCAGAAGACAAGGTTAGGTTCTTCGCACAGTGGATACCTAAGGACATACCTGATCATGATAAATCCATAAGATATGGTAAAGACTTTTCTATACCATGAGACCATCGTTTGTGGATGTTTAAGAGTGAACTCTAAGTACTATTTTTTGTAAACATTTGTTGTTGTGTTTTTTTTTCTCAAAAAAAATCTGTTAATACGTTTAATAAATAAATATATTTAAGCTTAAAATTTCTTTATTCTTTAGAATATTTATAATGTAAGCAAGAAAAAAAATATTTCATGAAGTCACCACTTGTATACACAATACAGAAACTTCATTTAAGAAAATATGAAAAAATTGTAAGTAAGTAAGTAACAAATTCTTTCTTGAAGTCACCTCTTGGATTCACAATATAGAAATTTCATTAAAGAAATTATGAAAAAATTGCAAGTAAGTAGCAAATTCTTTCTTGAATTCACCTGCTGGATAAACAAAGACATTTCGTTCAAGAAATTATGACAAAATTCTAAGTAAGTAACAAACTCTTTATTGTTTACATGACTTAGATACACGATGTAGAAATTTAATTCAAGAAATTATGAAACCCCCCCCCCAAAAACTCTATTCAGCCATTTCTTGTTGAAATTTTTTATTTCAACTCATCCACACGGGGTTTTCGCTAGCAACTTGCCCTCCCCGAGAACACCGCTACTACATCCGTCTTCCAATTACCCCATCCCCCCCAAACCACATACACCATGTGAAGGAAAAGTCACACGGAATAAAACAACGGAGTCCCTCAAACCCCGTAAAGCTATTTTAAATGGTATAACAATTATTTATTTAATAGAAATCCTCGCTTTCAATTGAACGGAAAAAATATAAGAATTATTTATTTAACAGAAATCTTCGCTTTTTGAACGAACAACATGTAAAGAAAAAATAACACGGAATAAAACAACCGAGTCCCTCAAACCCCGTAAAGCTATTTTAAATGGTATAACAATTATTTATTTATCAGAAATCCTCGCTTTCAATTGAACGGAAAAAAAAATAAGAATTATTCATTTAACAGAAATCCTCGCTTTTTGAACGAACACCATGTAAAGAAAAAATCACACGGAATAAAACAACAGAGACCCTCAAACCCCTTAAAGCTATTTTAAAAGGTATAAAAATTATTTATTTAACAGAAATCCTCGCTTTTTGAACGAACACCATTTAAAGAAAAAATAACACGGAGTAAAACAACAGAGTCCCTCAAACCCCGTAGAGCTATTTTAAAAGGTATAACAATTATTTATTTATCAGAAATCCTCGCTTTCAATTGAACGGAAAAAAATATAAGAATTGTTTATTTAACAGAAATCCTCACTTTTTGAACGAACACCATGTAAAGAAAAAATCACACAATTATTTATTTAACAGAAATCCTTGCTTTTTGTACGAACACCATGTAAAGAAAAAATCACACGGAATAAAACAACAGAGTCCCTCAAACCCCGTAAAGCTATTTTAAAAGGTATATGAATTTTTTATTTAACAGAAATCCTCGCTTTTTGAACGAACACCATGTAAAGAAAAAATCACACGGAATAAAACACCAGAATCCCTCAAACCCAGTAAAGCTATTTTAAAATGTATAAAAATTATTTATTTAACAGATATCCTCTCTTTTGAACGAACACCATGTAAAGAAAAAATCACACGGAATAAAACAACAGACTCCCTCAAACCCCGTAAAGCTATTTTAAAAGATATAACAATTATTTATTTAACAGAAATCCTCGCTTTTTGAAGGAACACCATGTAATGAAAAAAATCACATGGAATAAAACGACAGAGTCCCTCAAACCCTGTAAAGCTATTTTAAAAGGTATAACAATTATTTATTTAACAGAAATCCTCGCTTTCAATTGAACGGAAAAAATATAAGAATTATTTATTTAACAGAAATCCTCGCATTTTGAACGAACATCATGTAAAGAAAAAATCGCACGGAATAAAACAACAGACCCCCTCCAAACCCGTAAAAGTATTTTAAAAGGTATAAACATTAGTTATTTAACAGATATCCTCGCTTTCTATTGAACGAAAAAAATATAAGAATTATTTATTTAACAGAAATCCTCGCTTTTTGAACGACCACTATGTAAAGAAAAAATCACACGGAATAAAACGATAGAGTCCCTCAAACACCGTAAAGCTATTTTAAAAGGTATAACAATTATTTATTTAACAGAAATCCTTGCTTTTTGAACGAACACCATGTAAAGAAAAAATCAAACGGAATAAAACAACAGAGTCCCTCAAACCCCGTAAAGCTATTTTAAAAGGTATAACAATTATTTATTTAACATAAATCCTCGCTTTTTTAAAAAGTATAACAATTATTTATTTATCAGAAATCCTCGCTTTCAATTGAACGGAAAAAAAATATAAGAATTATTTATTTAACAGAAATCCTCGCTTTTTTAATGATCACTAAGTAAAGAAGAAAAAAAAACACGCATAATAAAAGTTACTGAAAAAATACTGCATTAAAAGAAAAAAAAAAATTATCATACCACCTAAAATATTTCATCAGATACGTCAGCATTCATAAACAATCCTTTTGAAATTCTCCCAACAACATCAATTCTTAAGGTAAAATTTTGAATCGAACCCTTTAAGGATATCGAGTGTCCTTACTGAAAAACTTCGTTCTTTTCTGTGGCTTGAAATTGAATACAAACGAGCCAATCAGGTGTTACAATCCTTTTGTTTGCTCAAAATTCGATAAAGCAACGACTGTTTGGTTAGTTTTATTTTGCATGATATTTCTAATGCCAATTAAGATGAAGAAATGTCTTCAAAGTCAAGGCTATAAGAAAAAAAGTTCTGGATATTTTTGTCAGTTTGTAGTTTACGCACTAATAACAATATCAGTAACGATTCTATTTGAGCTTTCTCCAAGTTCATCCAATTGGTCTCTAAAGGGTTCATAATAAAAAAAAAAGCGCACGCCATGCTGAATGTGCTTTCAAAAACCTATCTGGTCGGAAACATGTTTTTTATCTTCAATTAGTTCCACAGATTTAGGAAAATAGGTGGAATTGAAAGTCGATTGTTCAAATAATAATATTTCTTCAACAGTAAAATCGATCAATAACACCTCTTATGCAAAGTAACAGCTAACAATGATTTATGGCCTTAATAAATTGTTTTTTTGATGAAAAATTATGTAAAATATAATAAAGTTGGGATTCTCCAGGCACGAAATTCTGTTTTAAAATATCCAATAACTCTTTCTGTAGACCAAAAATTTTGTCATCTATGAGCGAACAGTAAATAAAAACCACGCAAATAACATGGGAATTCCTATACACGCAAGCAAATAACATGGGAATTCCTATACATGCAAGCAAATAACATGGGAATTCCTATACACGCAAGCAAATAACATGGGAATTCCTATACATGCAAGCAAATAACAAGGGAATTCCTATACACGAAAGCAAATAGCATGGGAATTCCTATACTCACAAGAAAATAACGTGGGAATTCCTATACATGCAAGCAAATAACATGGGAATTCCTATACACGCAAGCAAATAACGTGGGAATTCCTATACATGCAAGCACATAACATGGGATTTCCTATACAGGCAAGCAAATAACATGGGAATTGCTATACACTCAAGCACATAACATCGGAATTCCTATACACGGAAGCAAATAACATGGGAATTCCTATACACGCAAGCAAATAACATGGGAATTCCTATACAGGCAAGCAAATAACATGGGAATCCCTATACATGCAAGCACATAAAAAGGGACTTCCTATACAGGCAGGCAAATAACATGGGAAGTCCTATACACGCACGCACATAACATGGGAATTCCTATCCACGCAAGCATATAACATGGGAATTCCTATACATGCAAGCAAATAACATGGGAATCCCTATTCACGCAAGCAAATAACATGGGAATTCCTATACAAGCAAGCAAATAACATGGGAATTCCTATACACGCAAGCAAATATCATGGGAATTCCTATACAAGCAAGCAAATAACATGGTAATTCATATACATGCAAGCAAATAACATGGGAATTCCTATACACGCAAGCAAATAACAAGTGATTTCCTATACACGCAAGCAAATAACAAGGGAATTCCTGTACACACAAGCAAATAACATGGCTTTTTACCGGATACTGAGACGTCAACTGACCCCGAGTGAGAAGGAGGAGTGGGCACATGATGAGAAGAAGAATAGAGAAGGAGGAATGGGTGCATGATCAGAAGAATATGGTGAATTAATAGTCTTTTTGTTCACCGTTATAGATGAATAAACTGATTTAGCCGATGGAATGAAGTCCTATTCCTAGAAGTTAAGTTAGAATAATAGGATGAGGTATAATGTTTACCAGGATATTGAATAAGTACCATTTTTCACCCTACCCACGAAACTCAAGTCCTCCTAGCATTTTTAAACTAAATACCTACCTCCATTCTCCCCTCCCCAGATGTGTATTATACAGACCACATCGGAGAGGTAGAGGTAGGTAAAGTCACAATGTCATTCATTTGGCTTTTGTGTGTGCCCCATTGTTTTTGTGTGGGTTCCATTGTAACTGAATCCCCGTGTAACTGAACCCTAACCAAGTGAACCCCCATGCATCTGAACCCTCGTGCAAGTGAGACCTCTTTAACTGAACCCTCATGCAAAATATTCTGAGTGTAGCCTACTATTCTTTAATTAGCAGCATCGTACATTTTGTTTAAATACTTATTTTTTCATTTTCCAGATTCCAGATTTTTATTTAACACAAATGAATAGATAAGCTAAAGTATTTAAAACGAGCCAACATAGACCTACGATCGCAATGAATGGTACTTGTTACCAGAAATCTCCCAAATTGACCCCCCCCTTCCCCACTCCGACCCCCTCCAGCCCCTCACAATTGGGGGGGGGGACGAAGGAGCCGTAAAATCCTATTTAAAACTAACCAGACTTTTCAAAAGTTACTTGTCCATTATACAGACCACATCGGAGAACTAAAGCTAGGTCAAGTCTGAATGTCATTCTATATTATTTATATCCTCATTAAGGACATTCAGAGCAGAGTTAAGCAAATGGAATACCATTTTTGCAAATTGAGTTAGTTTTATGCGAACGATAAAAGTTTTGGCAAATCGAGATAGCTTTACGTAAATGAAATACCATTGATACCGCTAAAAATACATGCGATACTGAACGAGTTATCAGATAGCTATAACTTACAGCTTATTAACACGTTTGACCAGTTTTGATTGGAATTTGTATTTTTTTTGCCAGAAGAAAGATCATGGATACATGTTTATTTTTTTTTTTTTAAACTGGTATTTTTTCAATGAAGCCCATAACACTTTGCAGAAACCCGTGAATGTAGGACTGAAAGTCCGTTCGCAGTAATAGGTGACTGCCCCTGGTAAGCCAATGTACCGGTTAAACTACACACATATCCAGGCCTCAGGCTTGTGGAAATACATGTGTACTTTTAATATATAGATACATTACTACTTATAGTGCCCTTTTTAAGTAACCAAAAAGATTGGAGGCTGACTAGGCCTCCTCTCCACTCCTTTTTTTATGAAACTCATCCGATGACAATTTTGAGGTAACCATTAGGTTCAGCTAAGTTGAATGGCCAAATAACTATGCCTTTGGAGATACCACGATCCCCAACGACCCCTGGGGAATTGGCTTTTTTAGGCAATACTGGTTCGAAGTAGTCGAAAGATTTAATAACTACGTTTTTGAAGATAACTTGACCCATTAACACCCACGGGGCAATGGTTAAGAGCAAAAAAAGGCGAATAAAGGTTAAAAAATTGATTAGAGTAGACAATTCCCTAGTCAAGGTGCCCCTCTCTCAGCTCTGGCGTATATATATATATATATATATATATATATATATATATATATATATATATATATATATATATATATATATATATATATATATATATATATATATATATATATATATATATATATATATATATATATATATATATATATATATATATATATATATATATATATATATACAAGCAGTTCGTGGTAACGAACTATAGGTAAGGAACGACCCGGCTCAATGGTAACCGAAACTCTAAAAAACGGAATTTTGATACCAATAGATGCATCAAAAGAATCATACTTTAATTCTGATTTCAAAAATATAAGTTTCATCAAGTTTAATTTAACCCATCAAAAGTTACGCACCTGAGAATATTTAGTTGATTTCCGAAAAAAGGGGGAGGGACCCCCTAAAAGCTATAGAACCTTAATGAAAATCACACAATCATATTCAGTGTATCAGAGAACCCTACCGTAGAGGTTTAAAACTCCTATCTACAAAAATTTGGAATTTTCCATTTTTTGCCAGAAGAATGATCACGGATGCTTGTTTATTTGTTTTTTTCCCCAAGGGTAATCGTATTGACCCAGTGGTCCTAGAATATCGTAGGTGGGTTCATTGAAACGGAAATTAAAAGTTCTAGTGCCCTTTTTAAGTGACCAAAAAAATGGAGGGCAACTAAGCCCCCTCCCTCGCTCTTTTTTTTCTCAAAGTGACCCAATTAAAATTTTGAGATAGCCATTTTGTTAAGCATAGTCTAAAATCTAATAAATATGTCTTTTAGGATGACTTAATCCCCTACAGTACCCAGGGAAAGGGCTGCAAGTTATGAACTTTGCCCATTGCTTACATATTGTATTGGTTATTGGGAAGTATACAGACATTTTCAGGAAGGATTTTTTTCTCGTAGGGGGGGGGGCTGGAGGAGGCGGTTACTCGGGAGAGTCTTTCAGTGGAGGATGTTTCTTTGGGTTAAGGGACATTTCTATGAAGAGGGCACCGGATTTCCAAGCATTATTTAAAAAACGATCAGAAATTAAATAAAAAAAAACAAGTTTTTTCAACTGAAAGTAAGAAGCAACATTAGAACTTAAAACGTACAGAAATTATTACGTATATGAGGGGGTTCTCCCCCGTGTCAATACCTCGCTTTTTTTGTGCTTTCAAAAGAGCTATCTATTCTAATTAAACGGCCTTTTTGGTTCAGGGGTTTGTGAATTAAAATTTTTTTAACTTTTAACGTAAAGACCGTGGCATTGACTAAGGGAAGAACCCCCTCATATACGTAATAAAAAAAAAATAAAACAAACAAGCGATACGGCTCAATAGTAATCGAAACTTTTAAAAACGGAATTTTGATGTCAATAAATGTATCAAAATAATGGGCTTATAATGCTGATTCTAAATATATAAATTTTATTAAGTTTAGTATTACTCATCAAAGGCTACGAGCCTGAGAAAATTTACCTGATTTTTTTAAGAGGGGGGAAACATCCCCTACAAGTGAAAGAATTTTAATGAAAATCATACCGTCAGATTCAGCGTATCAGAACAACCCTATTACATAGGTTTCAAGCTCATTTCTGTAAAAATCTTTAACTTTGTATTTTTTGCCAGAAGAAAAATATACGAATATAGAAGTTCGTTACGTAAGTTAATTTGTGAATTACGTCAGAAGCAGATTTAGAGACAGCCATTTAGGAAAAGAAAAGTAAAATTTTTATGCAAATTTTGTTTACTTATTCAATGACGGTGAGCCAAAATAAAAGCTGCATTAACTAAAAAACAATCAGAAATTAAATAAAAAAACACAAGTTTTTTAAACTGAAAGTAAGGAGCGACATTAAAAATTAAAGCGAACAGAAATTATTCCGTATATGAAAGGGGCTGTCCCCTCCTCAACGCCTTGCTCTTTACGCTAAAGTGTGACTCTGTCTCACAGCTTTATTTTTTTAAACAATAAAAAACTTTAGCGTAAACAGCGAGGCGTCGAGGAGGGGACAGCCCCTTTCATATACGGAATAATTTCTGTGCGTTTTAAGTTTTAATGTGGCTTCTTACTTTCAGTTTAAAAAACTTGTTTTTTTATTTAATATATATATATATATATATATATATATATATATATATATATATATATATATATATATATATATATATATATATATATATATATATATATATATATATATATATATATATATATAATAAATATAATATATATATATATATATATATATATATATATATATATATATATATATATATATATATATATATATATATATATATATATATATATATATATATATATATATATATATATATATATATATATATATATATATATATATATATAGAATGGACTTTCAATTGCTTTCGTTCCTCTTAGTTACTAGTGGCTGTTTTTATGGGGACGGAATATAATGTCAAACTTTTGTTCCATCAAAATTGATGTTTCAGAGGTTTAATCATTCGATGTGTAAGTTTGAGAAAAGTAACGAATCAAGTGACGTCGAAGAAACAGGATCTTTTGTGGTCTTGGATGAAATCTTTACCATTTCCTAATCCCTTTTCATATTTCCTAAATTTATACCCATTTTAACTTTGGGTAACAATAAACCTTTCTATAATTATGGTTTCAGTCTGATTTTCTATTTCTCTAGATTACGAAAATATTCGATAAAGACTGAATACCTAACAATGCATTATACTTAGGTATATACGCCTCATCGAATAAATGGGAACATAGAACGAAGTTGAAATTAAAAACGAACAAAATTATCACCCCTCCACTTGTGCTGTCATAAAATTCCTTAGCACTTTGCTGAAAGCAAAAAAGAAATTGAATAAAGGTTATTCTTTCACTGCTAGAAAAAAAACAGCCACTTAGTGGGCTGTTCTTTTTATTAATATGTACGGCGGTATTGTTAAAAGCTTAGAACAAAACAGTGCAGAGGGGAATTTTCAGTTTGTTACTAGGTATTCTTTAAAGTTTACATATTACTATTTTTCAATAAGATCATGGTATGCATGCACTAAAGCGAGTGTGTAAAGTAAAATTCTTCTTTCTGCTTTCAGTAAAGCAGTAGTCAGTTTTACGACGGCATATGTGGAGGGGTGGTAATTATTGTTCGTTGATAGGACTCTTATTTTGCTTTTCATCTACATTTATGTATAGGTTATCTAATATACCAATTGTATTTTTTCCCTGTTTTACCCGTAATAGCGCGATAATATGGTATAATAAGGTTATAATAATGTTCGCTAGTTTTGGCTATTTTTCGGCTAGTGATTGTACCGATTTGGGCTATACTTTCTGCCAAAAACCTGGCAACTATGCATGCACTTACAAAAAATATTAAGCCAGATTGAGTTTCAATAGCTGGGTTAGCAGAGTAGAGTAAAAATAAGCCGAAATTAGGGAAGAGTTTCTTAGATGCTTCAATTCTCCGTTAGGAGCCGTTAACGGTATACTATTTAATTAATTATTGAATGAAACTGTTCTTAAAAACTTCCCAAATTATTTTAACAAGTATAACTTTAAAGATAATAGTTGAGCCAAAATGCGTCCTACCTTTGACCTTGTTGTATGTTTACTGTTTATGGGACTTTCCAATTTCGTCATTTGCCAATTATGCATCTTTATTTTTATTTTCTTCTGTCTGTTCTATTTAAATTTTACAGATGCAGGAGTTAAGACGTCCTGTTGTGGTTGTAACGTCAGTAGTGATGACCCTAAATATGGTGACATCACACCATATATGGGACACTAACAATAGCCAGTTCTACACCGGCTAAGCTATTATGCACTCCACCCTTAAGACCAATTTATACTTTACTAACAACTCGAGGGATTAAATTACCCCAATACTCTACCGTCAAGCGTAATTAATTCTGTAATACACAGGAATTTAACCTGCATATTAGATCGACACATAAAAATGTAAACACGCGATCAAAGGACTGGAAAATTGTATCTATTTTTAAAATTGGTTTGGAGTTAAAACTGTTTTCAATTGAAATGAGAAAAAATGGTTCATTTATTCTGTAGCCATAATATGATTAGCATAAATTCAAAATTCAGAAGTCAATGATGCAAGTACTGAAAAGCAATGATCACTTAAGTTAAACATTTTTATTTGATTTTAAATTGGACTAATAGAGTTTATACATATTTTTAGGAAATCTAAATTAAATTAATTGAAAGCGGGAATTTTAAATGCATTATATTAAAAGACTCTGAGAATAGAATTTTAATGTGATTGAAAAAACAAAATAAGCCCCAAAAAATAAAAAAAAATTAAAAATTAAAAAATTTCATTACAAAAATCGTTTTTTCAGAGCGAAAATTTTTTCAGTATCACATGCATACAATTTTCATTTTGTATTTTTGAAATGTCACAAGTAAATTTATTGGCACTTAGAACTTTTTGGACTGATGAACATAGTTTTTGGATTTTTTTTATCAGGTTGACCCTGTAGTATTCTGTGGCTGATCATCGACAGCACCGAGAATAGAACTTTAATATCATTGAAATAAAAAAATAAAAATACTAAGTAAAAAAATGAAAAAAAATAAAAAACATGTCATCACATATCTGGTTTTTCTTGAGCAAAACAAAACACGAGTATCATATGTATACAATTTTTATTTTGTATTTTAAAAATGTCACAAGTGAATTTCTTGTGCGCTTAGAATTTTTTGGACTGATGAACATGGTTTGGATTTTTTTATGTCTTCAAGTTCCATCAACTATACTTAAAACCAAAAAATTAACATTTAATATTTTCGAAAAACCAAATAAAAACCAAATGTTAATCGTAATTTGTACTATTAGAAAAAGAATGTTTGTAGTAACACTTTTCTTTTTTTACTTGAAATTATTTGGACTTGGAAAATATTAAAATTTTATTTTATTAATTAAAAAAAAATTTTCCGCAAAATAAGTTTTTCAAAAAAAGTAAAGAACTACATTAAACCAAAAGTGAACAAAAACAGAATCAAATAATCTACCAAGCACACGACTACCACAAATCAGTATCAATAAGAAAATGAAACCCAAAACAAACAGAAATCAAAATAAACATCAGATTTAAACTATAAATGAGCAGAAATTAATATGACTAGGATTCTAAATCCCTATGCTTTCTAAAAGCCAGGATATAATTTGTACTTTACTGAAAAAAAAAATCAAATGAATTTACTGAAAAAAATATGTATTGTAAGTTATATACATAAGCTGATATTAATTCCTTAAAATCTAAACTAATTTATGATTTCTTAAAGCTATAAAAATGAAAACAGTTAAAAGAGTTTTTTTAGTAGAGTACAAATTATATTCTGTCTTTTAGAAAGCAAAATGGTTTAGAACTTTCAATTTACAATTGAGAGAGCGCTTTTTGAAGTTTCTACGACAACGCCATTTATAAAAAAAAAACTTCTTTGCCCCCAGGGTAAGGGTTACAACCCTTGCCCTGAGGGGTGTAGAAGGATGCTCCTCCTCAAAGACCTAATTTCCAGAACTTTGAACTACGTTGAACAAAATGGTTATTTGAAAATTTTGATTGGATATGTTTGGAGAAAGGGTGGGTGTGAGAGGAGGGTTAGTTGCCCTCTGATAACTTTAGAATATTAAAAATGGCGCTAACGCTTTCAGTTTCCAATCAAATGAGACCTTTTTGAAATTTCTACGACAAAACTTTCCATAAAAGCCTTATATTCTCCCAGGGCATAATTTACAACCTTTGCCCTGAGGGTTTTGAGGGGGTCGTCATCCTAAAAGACATAATTTCAAGAACTTTCAACTACGTTGAAAAAAATGGCTATCTAAAAATTTTGATTGAATATGTTTGGGGCAATGATGTGCGTGAGAAGGGGGCTAGTTGCCCTAAAATAACTTTCTACTATCAACAAGCGCATTATCCCTTTGAATTTCCAATCGAATGATCCCTTTTTAAAGTTTCTACGACAACCCCTTCTAAAAAAACCTTGTATGCCCCCAGGACAAAACTTACGACACTTACCCTAAGGGTTGTGAGGGGGGTCGTCTTCCTAAAAAAAAAACATAATTTCCAGAACTTTCAACTACGTTGAAAAATATGGCTATCTCAAAATTTGGATTGGATGTGTTTGGGGAAATGGTGGGCGTGAGAGGTGGGCTAGTTGCCCTCCAGTCACTTTCGACTATCAAAAGGGCACTATCTCTTTGAATTTCCGGTCAAATGAACCCTTATTGAAGTTTCTACAGCAACACTTTCTATAAAACCTTATATGCCTCCAGGGCATAGCTTACAATTCTTGCCCTGGGGGTTGTGAGGGGGGGGGGTTGTTCACCTCAAAGACTTAATTTCCAGAAATCTTAACTATATTGGACAAAATTTCCATCTTAAAATTTTTATTGGATGTGTTGGGGGAAATGGTGGGCGTGAGAGGAGGGTTAGTTGCTTTCCAATCACTTTCGACCATCAAAAAGAGCACTAGACCTTTGAATTTCCAATCGAATGAGTCCTTATTGAAGCTTCTGCGACAAAGCTTTTTATAAAACCTTTATATGCGCCCAGGGCATAAATTACAACCCTTGCTCTGAAGTCCACTGGGGGAGTGTCCTCCTCAAAGATATAATTTTCAGATCTTTCAACTAAGTTGAACAAAATGACACTCTCAAAATTTTGATTGGATGTGTTTGGGGAAATGGTTGGCTTGGAAGGGGGGGGGGGGTTATTGCTATCCAATCACTTTCGGCTATTAAAAACGGCACTAGCCCTTCCAGTTTCCGGTCGAATGAGCCCTTTTTGAAGTTTCTATGACAACTCCTTCGATACGAAGTCCCATGGTGGGTGAACTAACAAAAAAAACAACAAATAATATATTGTGCCAGCATCGTTCTTTACTGAAGCAGTGATATTGCGCTGCCTATGATTCTTATTTTTGTGGCTGTACCAGTCGTTCTCTATGGCTGCTCATCGACACTACATAGTTTATTGTATATTTTCTATCAGTAATTTGTTTTGCTCATTGGAATGATAAAAACTTCAGTTAACATCATATTTTTTTTTAAAGTGAAGATGAAATATTCGAAGAAAGTGTGTGCATATAATAAAGTCATCATTCCGTTGAATGCTGACCAAGTCAAATATTTGAACTATGAGACAAGCATTGCTTTATTCGAAATACCAAATACTTTATTTGAAATACTATTTTCCTTGAAAAAAATGAGGAAATATGCAATAGTGTTGGTCAAATTGTATTGTTTTTACAAAACAAGTAAGTGCTTTATTCAAAATACCAAATATTTTGTTCGAAATACTATGTTGCTTGAAATAAAATAAAATATTAAAAACATGAGTGCTCTACAACCCAGTTTACAAAACAAGACCAACTTATTTTTTTTCCTTTAGCCGTTGATTATAGTAAAAACAAATAAGCGGGACTGTATAATTTCATTCCTACGATACTTTCACTTCCAGGAAAATTGTTTACGTGTCCATTAGAATAAAATTAAAATTTTAGTTGCTGAAACAACACAGTTTCCCTACATAGACGAAAAGTCCGGAGAAACTTACGCTAAATGTAAGTAGATCTATAAAATTTTGCTTACGGGACAGAGTATTTTCGCTCACAGGTAATGAAATATTTGACTTCAGGATCAAAAGTAAGAATGCTGCATCAAGAAAAAAATCTTGGAAAAGAGGGTGAGATAAAAATTTTTACTAGCAAAGAGGTTCTGTCTAGCAAATCTGGAAAAAGCATCTATCTAGCAAAAGATGATAAGATATAAATTCAGTACATATACCAATAAGAATACGAAAAATTAGACAAAACATAACTCAATATTGAACCACTAATTAGCTTTGTAAGCATGCAGAAAATGGGATTGAAAAGAATTACTTGACTATTAGGCAATAATCAATATCAAACATTAATTGAGCTCAAATTTCAATATATATGACGTAAGCAATAGAATTAAATAAAAAACAAAAACTATTACAATAATTGAAGCAAAAACTAACAGATGAAAGACAATTAAGCTGCTCAACCTTTAAAACCAGGAATTATCAGTCGCATTCTAATGAAAATTCTAAGTTAAGTTGTTAAAATCTAAAATAATAAGGGGAATGATAACTTTAACTGCAGGCAATATAGTCTGAACAGTTTGAATTAATCCTACTTCAAATTAGTTTTGTTGCCATCTTTCTATGCTAAGTTGTCGAGGTATGTTACGTTAAGTATAACGTATTCAACTGAAGATATTGAACTGGTTTTCAGTAACGTATCCAACTGTAGCCTTGTAGCGTTGTAGTCTATTGAAATAAAGTATTTGCTTGTTTTATGAAGCAATACAATTTAAGCAACACCATTGCATAGTTCCTCGTTTTATTTCACGAAACATAGTATTATGCTGGTAGACTACAATGCCTCTAGTATTGGGAGTGTAAGATACGGGGATCACCACTTATTGGTGCAAAAATGGCGCAAAAATGTTGCTAAGCCACTTACTCGAGGGGAAAAGCCCCTTGTTGGCCCAAATGTTAGTGGGATTCCCGCACTTACCCCAACGGTTCCGTATCTATCGGGTATGTCAGTGCCCGATTTACAATATACCCTGCCTTATGGTACGATAGCGTGATCGAATGGTCCCGGGGACCACTTTAAGGCCAAGGGTTACCGGTGATATTTCTAACTATCTCCTTGGACTCTACCTAGGCCAAAAAGTCAAACATTATATAGTATAAAAAATCTTACTGTATTCAGTCACGCTACAAAAGGAACTAAAATATAACACTTCACATTTTCCCCAAGTTGGTTCAGACGGCCGTTGTAGTTTATTATTTAAAACCTCAGTTGTAGTTTATTTTCTCAGAGTGAAAAAGATCGGAGGGCAACTAGACCCTCTCGCCCTCCACGCCTTTGGGCGTATCGGATAGATAAACCCATCCCATAAAAATTTCCGGTGACCATTTTGTTAAAAATAGTTCAACCATCATATATTGAAAATCCAGGGTCGACACAACCTCCCAGGGCCCAGGGACTGGCGTTATAAGTTATACTCTGGGGATTTATATGGTTTCTATAGAAGGGGTACTCGTATAAACTTCAGAGAGGGCTCATTTGATTGAAAATAGAAAGTTCTAGTTCACTTTTAAAGAGTCAAAAGAGACCGAAGCTTAATCTAGTCCCCCACGCCCTTTTTCCCCAAATTCATCCGATAAAAATTTTGAGATAGCAATTTTTTTTAAATAGTTCAAACATTAGATAATAAAAACTCTGAGGTTGACACAAACCCATTTTTTCACTTTGATATTGTTACTTTGATATCAGTTTTCATACTTTGATGAATTTTTGATTTTTTAAAAGGTTTTCTTTTGGAATAAGGAATTTTTAAAAACTTGAAATTTTTTGCAATCAAAAACGAAAAAAAAATATTTGAAAAAAAACTTTCTGAAAAAATAAGTTTTTCAAAGAAAAGTAAAAGCCATTTTAAGCTTAAGCTCAGCAGATACAAATACATTTTAAATTCAAACTCAAAACCACCAGGAATTACTATTAAAGAATAAATGAAACCCAAAACGAACAGAAATTAAATAAACAATCATAGCAAAATATACAACAAGTAATGATATAAATGAATAAATAGATCTTAAAGCGAGTAATGCCTAGATTGAATATGAAAATCAAGCTTAAGACGAAATAAAAATTTTCCTATTGAAGTACAAACGAAACTTCAAACGAACAGAAATTAAATAAACAATCAATGCTAACAAACATACAATAGATATTAATGTAAATTAATAAATAAATCTTAAAACGAGTGAAACTTAAACTGAATATGCAAATTAAGCTTGAAACAAACAAAAATCATCACAAACAAGAGTTTGGGTGTGACCTCCTTCTCTCACTGTAAAAGTCTGAAACTTACTGCGTCATTGGCGCTTTACTGAAAACTATATGCGTCTTGAACAGTCTTGGAAAGTAGTAACAACATCAAATTGAATATATCATATATAATGATATTAATTGTTGAAACATCCTTCAGTTCAAGAATTTATTTCGCTTTAATTGTATTTTTATTTTCAATGCTGTAAGAACTAGAAAAGAAAGTATTTGTAATATAATCCGTTTTTAGTTAAGCGCCAATGACGCAGTAGGATTGTGGTTTTTATTTACAGTTAGGAAAGGAGGCAGTATCCAGTCACTTGCTTGTAGGGAAACTATATTCGTCTTTAGCAACTTTAAAAAGAGCTAATAAATGAAACTGCATATTTGATGTATAATGATATTAATTGCTGAAAGGTCATCAGTTCAAAATGTTACTATAATTTTAATGTTTATTTTCAGAGATAAGTACAAAAAAAAATATTTGTCACAAAAATATTAAAAATACCAAATATTTTTTTCGAAATTCTGCGTTGCTTGAAATAAAATGAGGAAATATGCAGTGGTGTTGCTCAAACTGTATTGTTTCATGAAATATGCAAACGCTTTATTCAAAATACCAGATACTTTATTCTAAATACTATGTTGATTGAGATAAAATGAGGAAATATGCAATGGTGTAGCTCAAATTGTATTGTTTCTTGAAATAAGCAAATGCTTTATTAAAAATCCCAAATATTTTATTTGAGATACTATGTTGCTTTGAAATAAAATGAAGAAATATGTAATGGTGCTGCTCAAGTTGTATTGTTTCATGAAATTAATTGAAAAAAAAATTCGAAAAAATGAGTTTTTCAAAGAAAAGTAATGGCCATTTTAAACTTGAGTTCAGCAGATACAAATACCTTTCAAAATTCAAACTCAAAACAATCAGAATGTTTTATTAAAGAATAAATGAAACCCAAAACGAACAGAAATTAAATAAACAATCATAGCAAAAACATACAACAAGTAATGAAATAAATGAATAAATAGATCTTAAAGCGAGTAATGCTTAGATTGAATATGAAAATCAAGCTTAAGACGAAAAAAATATTTTCCTATTGAAGTACAAATGAAACTTAAAACGAACAGAAATTAAATAAACAATAAATGCAAACAAACATACTATAGATATTAATGTAAATTAATAAGTAAATCTTAAAACGAGTGAAACTTAAATTGAATATGCAAATTAAGCTTGAAACAAACAAAAATCACCACAGACAAGAGTTTGGTTATGACCTCCTTCTCTCACTTTAAAAGTATAAAACCTATTGCTTCATTGGCGCTTTACTGAAAAAGTATTACCTCATTTCCTGAAACAATAGAATTTGAGAACATCATTGTATGTTTCATCATTTTATTTAAAGCAACGTAGTATTTCGAATAGAATATTTGGTATTTTGAATAAAGAATTTTCTTATTCATAAAACAATACAAGTTGAGCAACATGCATATCTCCTCATTTTATTTCAAGCAACATTGTATTTTGAATAAAATATTATACGTTTTGATTTTTCAGATAAGATTATAAATAATCTGGCTCTAAGATGGAAGAGTTTGATCTGTGGGCAAAATGATAAACCTGCCTCAACACCTATTGTCTCGCAAGAGGCGTGAAAGCAACATTTCTTGAGAGATTTCTTTGCACTTCCCTCCCAACTTGAGCATGCCTTTGTTGTTGATCTTGATGAAAATCTTTTAAGAGATTTTTCAACCATGTTTATTGTTTCCGTGTCAGATGTCTGGAACGCTCTGTGCAAAATTAAAAAGCCTTTTTCTCGAGGAAGTGATAATATTTGGGCCAAACATCTATTGCTCACTACTCCGTCACTTTTTTCGCACCTCGCACCCATTTTTCAAATGGTATTTGCAACAGGCATAGGCCCCACTTCAATCTCGTCTGGCCGCCTTACTCCTGTTCCCAAAAAGAATAAACCACTGAATGAGTGCTCGTCTTATTGATCTATAACGGTTGCCACTACATTCTGCAAGGTATTTGAAACACTGGTTATTCCTGAGCTTTTAATTAAATGTTCTATGCCTCCGTTAAAGTTTGGATTCCAGCAGGGTTTAGGGTTGCGTCCATGCTCTGACTGCTCTCTCGTCGATCTTGATTTATGCCAGTGATTCAGGTGAATCATTAATTCTAGGAAGTCACGATGTAAACCGTGTATTTGATTCGCCGATTCATGCCATTATTCTGATTGAGTTGTGTAAGTGGAGAGTTAATAGTTTTGTGATCCCTGCCATGTATGATATGTAAACCCATTTGGTTGTTGTGGTCAAATTACCTGATGGGACTGTTAAGCATGTAGTAATACCAGTCCAAAAAGGGGTTGTGCAGGGAGCCCTTACGTCTCCAGTTGCCTTCAATAACTGTATTCACAATGCCCAAGCCCCCGCCAACACCTCGTGAATTTTAGAAGGATTTGACGTATCGCTTATAGCTTATGCAGATGACATTTCTAACCCCTGTCGAACAGTACTCTCGTTTGAAAGAAATTTTGTCACTCTTAGTCGAGAATACGCAAAGATCAATCTGAAATTTAACCCGGAAAAATCGAAAATAGTACTGTTCAACTGAGGTAAAGTACCGAAAGGATTTACAGTTAATCTCAACGGTGTGCCGGTTGCTTCCAAGTCTGAATTGAGGTGTTTAGGTCTCACAATCGGTGATATTCTAAAAACAACAAGAAGTCTATTAATCCGCCATTTTAACCATCGAATATCCAGAACTTACGGTAGCTTGGTAGCCAGTAAATCGCGACTAAACCGTCGACTGATAAGCAAACTTTACAACGCATGCGCACTCCCAAATATCCTGTATCTTGCACTTCATTTTCTTTCTGCTACTTTTTTTCTCTTTACTCCGTTTGTCAAGTGCATTACAACGGGTTATGAATAAATTCTATTCTATTTCCTCATTTTATTTCAGGCAACATAGTATTTCGAATAAAATAGTTGGTACTTTGAATAAAGCATCTGCTTGTTTCATGAAATAATACAATTTGATCAGCACCTTTGCATATTTCCTCATTTTATTTCAAGCAACATAATATTTTCAATAAAGTATTTGATAAATTTTAATAAGACAATTGCTTATTTCATGAAACAATACAATTTGATCAAAATCATTGCATATTTCCTCATTTTATTTCAAGCAACATAGTATTTCGAATACAATATTTGGTATTTTGAGTAAAGCATTTGCGTATTTCTTGAAACAATACAATTTGAGCAACATCATTACATATTTTTTCATTGTATTTTAAGCAACATAAGACTTCGAATAAAATATTTGGTATTTTGAATAATCTATATGCTTATTTCATGAAACAATACAATTTGCGCTCCACCATTGCATATTTCCTTATTTTATTTCAAGCAACGTAGTATTTTGAATAAAATATTTGGTATTTTGATTAATGCATTTGCTTATTTCGTGAAACAATACATTTGAGTAACACCTTTGAGTATTTCCTCATTTTATTTTAAGCAACATAGTATTTCGAATAAAATATTTGGTATTTTGAATAAAACATTGCTTGTATCATAATTTAAATATTTGTCTTTGTCATTATTCAATGCAATGATGACTTTATCATGTGCACACACTTTCTTTGAATATTTCACCTTCACTTTTTTCTAAAAAATATGATCCGTGTTTATCCTTCCAATGTACAAAAAAATACTGATTGAAAATATGCAATTAACTATGTAGTGTCTATGAGTAGCCATAAAGTATCATAGTGACGGCCGTGTAAACAAAAATAAAAGTTGAGTAATTTCAAAGTCCAAAAATTCCAATAAAAAACAAGAAAAGTGGTACTACAAACAATATTTTTCTAATAGTAAAAATCACGACTAACATATCTTTATCATCCTCATTTCGTATTTCGAAAATATAAAATTTTTTTTGGTTTTAAGTATACTTCATGTCATTTTAAGACATGCAAAAATGTCCAAGAACCAAGTACATCAGTCCAAAAATTTCTAAGTGCCACAGTAATTCACTTGTAACATTTTTAGAATACAAAATTAAAATTGTATACACATGATACTCGTGGTTTTTTGTTCTAGAAAAACCATATTTGTAATGATATTTTTTTATTTTTCATTTCATTTATTTCCAGCACCTTTTAATATAATACATTTAAAATTCCAGCTTTAAATTCACTTAAGGTAGATTTCCTATAAATATGTACAAATTCTATTGGTCCAATTTGAAATCAAACGAAAAGGGTTAATTTAATTGATCATCTCTTTTCTGTACTTGAATCATTGACTTCTGAACGTTGGATATATGCTAACCATATTCTGATTACAGAATAAATGAACCCTTTTTCTCATGTCAATTGAAAATAATTTTAAATTCAAGCCAATTAAAAAATAGATACAAGTTCCTAGTCCTCTGATGGCGTATTTACATATTACTGTGTCGATCTAATATGTAGGTTAAATTCCTGTCTATTACAGAATAAATTACGCTTGATGGTGGAGTATTGGGGTAATTTAACGCCTCAAGTTGCTAGTCCGGTACAAATTAGTCTTGATGGTGGAGTTCATGCTAGCTTAGCCAGTGTAGTACTGGCTTTTTTATTGTCCCATAGATTGTGTACCGTCAGTACCTTTAGGATTATCTCTACTAACGACTTCTCGAGAATCTTTTATTTAACTGTTATTTGCTTATTCACTTACTTTAGTTTGATCCTGATTTTTAGCCATCGGCCCAATTCCGAAACAGATCACAATAGATGATTTAAAGGAAATTCGAACTTCAAGGAAGGGAGAAAATAATTAATTTTTAAGCATATCGCGGTGGAAATGAACATTTGCAACTGTGTTGACATTAAGAGTCTTGGTGATGTAATGAGATGCATTTACTGGTAGTAGTGGTATTCCACGAGATTCCCTCAGTAATTTCCTTCGCTTGATTTTAATATTCTTTAATATGAACTACCAAAAATAGATTTGGTGTTACCACGCCCTGGTTCTCCCCCCTAGTAGAAGTTAAAGTGCCGCTTGCACTTTACTGAAAACGGAAGACATATTTTAATCATTTGTCGGTTATTCTGTTACAAAAAGGATTCCTATCAAACAGGATTAATTTAAAACGTGGTTTATCCAAGATTTAAATAGCAAATCCAAACAAGGATAAATTAGCTTCTATAAGATATAAGTCTTAAAAGGAGAATGAAATACTTTAAATGAAGGAAATTAAAAATTAAGTAAAATTTCAACGAAAAATTAATTCAAGCATAAAACAAGAACATTTCACCACAAAAGGTGTGAATGTATCACCTTTCTGTAGCCTCATATGCTGCTTAAACGAAAACTATTGTTTAACTAATTGATTTTCTTAGTTGAAGGATTTGGGTTCACCTCTTCCTTTCCGTTACTGTTTAGTGATGTAAATGAGGCCCTTTTTATATATTAGTGAAATTAATTTAATTGTCACGGTAAAAAAAAACTGTAAGTTCAGAGTGAATCGTGCTAATAGCAACGAAGACTCTAAAAGATGATATTTTGATAACAATATTACACTAAAAAATAGACTTGTAAAGCTCGCTAATTTAAAAGACAATTATCAAAATTAAGATTTTGATGTAATTTTCTCCAAATTTTGGGAAAAGGAGGAAGAACACATCGAAAAAAGGAAATAGTATTTATAAAGTCTTCAAGTTCAGTACATAACAATAATAATAATGATTTATTTTTATCCCGCTATACAATATGCATAAATAGTGGATTAAAACAAAAAAAAGAAACAAAAACAGAAAGGAAAGAAAATGTGTGCACATGAAATATTTATGACCGCGTACATACACATATATACACACATAGACAAATAGTTTCAATCAGGATTGTAAAAACACAAAAATAAAATACATACAAAATATCTTTCTTATAGCAATATTAAATATAATAAACAGCAAATACAAATCCAAACAATCAAACAGCCGATGGTAACGAACTGTTTAGTTAGGAACGACTCCGCCCAGTAATAACCGAAAATCTAGAGAAAGAATTTTGATAAGGAGACATGCATCAAAAGAATTGACCTTCTATCTTGATTCCAAATATATAAATTCTTAAGTTTAATTTTACCCACCGATAGCTACAAGCCTGCTAATATTTGTGTGATTTTGAAAAAAGGGGGGGGACACCCAGAAAAAGTCAAGAAAGCTTAATGCAAATTTGACCATCAGATTCAGCGTTTCAGGAAACTCTACTGTGGAGGGTTCAAGTTCCTATCTGCAGAATTTTTTTTTTGCCAGAAGCAAAATCAAGGATGCGTGTTTAATATAAGTTTATTTTTCAGGCGTTATGGTGTCAATCCAATGGTCCTAGCAGATCAGGAGAGGGCTCAACCAAACAGAAATAAAAATATATAGTACCCTTTTCAAGTGAACAAAAAGAATGGAAATAAGTCATCCGATCAAGACTTTGAGATAGCCATTTTGTTCAGCATAGTTGAAAGATCTAATAATTATGCCTCTGGAGATCACATAATCCCCCTTAGCATCTGGTGAAAGGGCTGTAACTTATGAAATTTGCCTTTTGCTTACATATAGCATTTGTTATTGGCATGGATTACATTTTTCAAAAGGGTCTGTGGAGGAGGGGGATACCAAAAGGAGAATTTTCGATGGGGAGAGGAACTTTTGTGGGTGAACTTTTCAGGGGGTGAATTTACCAGAATTCCTATATAGAAGTTTCTTTATTTTTCTCACTTTCTCTTTGGCGACTCAATTTTGCATATGGAGACATTCTGGGGAAATTTTCCGGTGGAAATATTCAGACGGGTTGGAATTATTTAGGGATTTTCGCTATTGGAAGAATTTTCAAACTCTCTGTTTGGGGTGAGATTTCTGGTAGAATTTCACAGGAGGCGGGGAAATTACTGGCAAAATTTGAAAAACGATTAGAAATCAAACAGTTCGTGGTAATGGGCTGTAAGTAAGGATTGACTGGACTCAATAGTGATCAAGATTCTAAGATACAGAGCTATATTAACAATCTATACATAAAAAGAATCAGATTTTTATACTGATTCTAAATATATAAAGTTTATCAATTTTAATATTACCAGTCAAAAGCTACTTGTCTGAGAAAATTTGTACAATTTTGGAAAAAGGGGGAGACACCCAAAACTTTAAAAGATCTTAATGAAGGCGGGCATCGAGATTTGCTCCCTGAACCGGCAAGAACAGGGTGTAATACAAGACACCAGAATAAACTCAAGCCTTGTAAGCCCTTGGCTACCAACCACTACAGATTGTCTTTTCGACAGTATTTTGTATCTCATTTTAATAAGTAAGTGACAATGAAGAGTGATTATTTAAGTTATATTGTGTCTCATTTCTTGTTATTTGACATAATGCATTCGTATCGTAAAGAAAATCATACCATCAGATTCAGTATATTAGAGAACCTACTGTAGAGGTTTCCAGCTCCTATATAGAAAAATGTGGAATTTTGTATAATTTGCCTGAAGAAAGATCATGGATATTTGTTTATTATTATTATTATTATTTCCAAAGCTAATCGTTAAACCAGTGATCCTAGAAGATTGAGAAATGGCTCATTTGATCATAAGCCGAAATTTCTAGTGTCCTTTTCAAGGGAACAAAAAGATTTGAGGACACATAGCCCCCTCCTACGGACTTTTTTCCTCAAAGTCTCCTGATCATAATTTTAAGATAGCCATTTTGTTCAGCATAGTTGAAAGATCTAATAATTATGCCTCTGGAGATCACATAATCCCCCTTAGCATCTGGTGAAAGGGCTGTAACTTATGAAATTTGCCTTTTGCTTACATATAGCATTTGTTATTGGCATGGATTACATTTTTCAAAAGGGTCTGTGGAGGAGGGGGATACCAAAAGGAGAATTTTCGATGGGGAGAGGAACTTTTGTGGGTGAACTTTTCAGGGGGTGAATTTACCAGAATTCCTATATAGAAGTTTCTTTATTTTTCTCACTTTCTCTTTGGCGACTCAATTTTGCATATGGAGACATTCTGGGGAAATTTTCCGGTGGAAATTTTCAGACGGGTTGGAATTATTTAGGGATTTTCGCTATTGGAAGAATTTTCAAACTCTCTGTTTGGGGTGAGATTTCTGGTAGAATTTCACAGGAGGCGGGGAAATTACTGGCAAAATTTGAAAAACGATTAGAAATCAAACAGTTCGTGGTAATGGGCTGTAAGTAAGGATTGACTGGACTCAATAGTGATCAAGATTCTAAGATACAGAGCTATATTAACAATCTATACATAAAAAGAATCAGATTTTTATACTGATTCTAAATATATAAAGTTTATCAATTTTAATATTACCAGTCAAAAGCTACGTGTCTGAGAAAATTTGTACAATTTTGGAAAAAGGGGAAGACACCCAAAACTTTAAAAGATCTTAATGAAGGTGGGCATCGAGATTTGCTCCCTGAACCGGCAAGAACAGGGTGTAATACAAGACACCAGAATAAACTCAAGCCTTGTAAGCCCTTGGCTACCAACCAATACAGATTGTCTTTTCGACAGTATTTTGTATCTCATTTTAATAAGTAAGTGACAATGAAGAGTGATTATTTAAGTTATATTGTGTCTCATTTCTTGTTATTTGACATAATGCATTCGTATCGTAAAGAAAATCATACCATCAGATTCAGTATATTAGAGAACCTACTGTAGAGGTTTCCAGCTCCTATATAGAAAAATGTGGAATTTTGTATAATTTGCCTGAAGAAAGATCATGGATATTTGTTTATTATTATTATTATTATTTCCAAAGCTAATCGTTAAACCAGTGATCCTAGAAGATTGAGAAATGGCTCATTTGATCATAAGCCGAAATTTCTAGTGTCCTTTTCAAGGGAACAAAAAGATTTGAGGACACATAGCCCCCTCCTACGGACTTTTTTCCTCAAAGTCTCCTGATCATAATTTTAAGATAGCCATTTTGTTCAGCATAGTTGAAAGATCTAATAATTATGCCTCTGGAGATAACATAATCCCCCTTAGCATCTGGTGAAAGGGCTGTAACTTATGAAATTTGCCTTTTGTTTACATATAGCATTTGTTATTGGTATGGATTACATTTTTCAAAAGGGTCCGTGGAGGAGGGGGATACCAAAAGGAGAATTTTCGATGGGGAGAGAAACTTTTGTGGGTGAACTTTTCAGGGGGTGAATTTACCAGAATTCCAATATAGAAGTTTTTTTATTTCTCTCACTTTCTCTTTGGCGACTCAATTTTGTATATGGAGACATTCTGGGGGAATTTTCCGGTGGAAATTTTCAGACGGGTTGGAATTATTTAGGGATTTTCGCTATTGGAAGAATTTTCAAACTCTCTGTTTGGGGTGAGATTTCTGGTAGAATTTCACAGGAGGCGGGGAAATTACTGGCAAGATTTGAAAAACGGTTAGAAATCAAACAGTTCGTGGTAATGGGCTGTAAGTAAAGATTGACTGGACTCAATAGTGATCAAGATTCTAAGATACAGAGCTATATTAACAATGTATACATAAAAAGAATCAGAATTTTATACTGATTCTAAATATATAAAGTTTATCAATTTTAATATTACCAGTCAAAAGCTACGTGTCTGAGAAAATTTGTACAATTTTGGAAAAAGGGGGAGACACCCAAAACTTTAAAAGATCTTAATGAAGGCGGGAATCGAGATTTGCTCCCTGAACCGGCAAGAACAGGGTGTAATACAAGACACCAGAATAAACTCAAGCCTTGTAAGCCCTTGGCTACCAACCAATACAGATTGTCTTTTCGACAGTATTTTGTATCTCATTTTAATAAGTAAGTGACAATGAAGAGTGATTATTTAAGTTATATTGTGTCTCATTTCTTGTTATTTGACATAATGCATTCGTATCGTATCGTAAAGAAAATCATACCATCAGATTCAGTATATTAGAGAACCTACTGTAGAGGTTTCCAGCTCCTATATATAAAAATGTGGAATTTTGTATAATTTGCCTGAAGAAAGATCATGGATATTTGTTTATTATTATTATTATTATTTCCAAAGCTAATCGTTAAACCAGTGATCCTAGAAGATTGAGAAATGGCTCATTTGATCATAAGCCGAAATTTCTAGTGTCCTTTACAAGTGAACAATAAGATTTGAGGACACATAGCCCCCTCCTACGGACTTTTTTCTCAAAGTCTCCTGATCATAATTTTAAGATAGCCATTTTGTTCAGCATAGTTGAAAGATCTAATAATTATGCCTCTGGAGATCACATAATCCCCCTTAGCATCTGGTGAAAGGGCTGTAACTTATGAAATTTGCCTTTTGTTTACATATAGCATTTGTTATTGGTATGGATTACATTTTTCAAAAGGGTCCGGGGAGGAGGGGGATATCAAAAGGAGAATTTTCGATGGGGAGAGAAACTTTTGTGGGTGAACTTTTCAGGGGGTGAATTTACCAGAATTCCTATATAAAAGTTTCTTTATTTCTCTCACTTTCTCTTTGGCGACTCAATTTTGTATATGGAGACATTCTGGGGGAATTTTCCGGTGGAAATTTTCAGACGGGTTGGAATTATTTAGGGATTTTCGCTATTGGAAGAATTTTCAAACTCTCTGTTTGGGGTGAGATTTCTGGTAGAATTTCACAGGAGGCGGGGAAATTACTGGCAAGATTTGAAAAACGGTTAGAAATCAAACAGTTCGTGGTAATGGGCTGTAAGTAAGGATTGACTGGACTCAATAGTGATCAAGATTCTAAGATACAGAGCTATATTAACAATCTATACATAAAAAGAATCAGAATTTTATACTGATTCTAAATATATAAAGTTTATCAATTTTAATATTACCAGTCAAAAGCTACTTGTCTGAGAAAATTTGTACAATTTTGGAAAAAGGGGAAGACACCCAAAACTTTAAAAGATCTTAATGAAGGTGGGCATCGAGATTTGCTCCCTGAACCGGCAAGAACAGGGTGTAATACAAGACACCAGAATAAACTCAAGCCTTGTAAGCCCTTGGCTACCAACCAATACAGATTGTCTTTTCGACAGTATTTTGTATCTCATTTTAATAAGTAAGTGACAATGAAGAGTGATTATTTAAGTTATATTGTGTCTCATTTCTTGTTATTTGACATAATGCATTCGTATCGTATCGTAAAGAAAATCATACCATCAGATTCAGTATATTAGAGAACCTACTGTAGAGGTTTCCAGCTCCTATATATAAAAATGTGGAATTTTTTATAATTTGCCTGAAGAAAGATCATGGATATTTGTTTATTATTATTATTATTATTTCCAAAGCTAATCGTTAAACCAGTGATCCTAGAAGATTGAGAAATGGCTCATTTGATCATAAGCCGAAATTTCTAGTGTCCTTTTCAAGTGAACAAAAAGATTTGAGGACACATAGCCCCCTCCTACGGTTTTTTTTCCTCAAAGTCTCCTGATCATAATTTTAAGATAGCCATTTTGTTCAGCATAGTTGAAAAATCTAATAATTATGCCTCTGGAGATCACATAATCCCCCTTAGCATCTGGTGAAAGGGCTGTAACTTATGAAATTTGCCTTTTGTTTACATATAGCATTTGTTATTGGTATGGATTACATTTTTCAAAAGGGTCCGGTGAGGAGGGGGATATCAAAAGGAGAATTTTCGATGGGGAGAGAAACTTTTGTGGGTGAACTTTTCAGGGGGTGAATTTACCAGAATTCCTATATAAAAGTTTCTTTATTTCTCTCACTTTCTCTTTGGCGACTCAATTTTGTATATGGAGACATTCTGGGGGAATTTTCCGGTGGAAATTTTCAGACGGGTTGGAATTATTTAGGGATTTTCGCTATTGGAAGAATTTTCAAACTCTCTGTTTGGGGTGAGATTTCTGGTAGAATTTCACAGGAGGCGGGGAAATTACTGCCAAGATTTGAAAAACGGTTAGAAATCAAACAGTTCGTGGTAATGGGCTGTAAGTAAAGATTGACTGGACTCAATAGTGATCAAGATTCTAAGATACAGAGCTATATTAACAATGTATACATAAAAAGAATCAGAATTTTATACTGATTCTAAATATATAAAGTTTATCAATTTTAATATTACCAGTCAAAAGCTAGGGTTGGAAACCTACTGTAGAGGTTTCCAGCTCCTATATAGAAAAATGTGGAATTTTTTATAATTTGCCTGAAGAAAGATCATGGATATTTGTTTATTATTATTATTATTATTTCCAAAGCTAATCGTTAAACCAGTGATCCTAGAAGATTGAGAAATGGCTCATTTGATCATAAGCCGAAATTTCTAGTGTCCTTTTCAAGTGAACAAAAAGATTGGAGGACACATAGCCCCCTCCTACGGTTTTTTTTCCTCAAAGTCTCCTGATCATAATTTTAAGATAGCCATTTTGTTCAGCATAGTTGAAAAATCTAATAATTATGCCTCTGGAGATCACATAATCCCCCTTAGCATCTGGTGAAAGGGCTGTAACTTATGAAATTTGCCTTTTGTTTACATATAGCATTTGTTATTGGTATGGATTACATTTTTCAAAAGGGTCCGGTGAGGAGGGGGATACCAAAAGGAGAATTTTCGATGGGGAGAGAAACTTTTGTGGGTGAACTTTTCAGGGGGTGAATTTACCAGAATTCCTATATAAAAGTTTCTTTATTTCTCTCACTTTCTCTTTGGCGACTCAATTTTGTATATGGAGACATTCTGGGGGAATTTTCCGGTGGAAATTTTCAGACGGGTTGGAATTATTTAGGGATTTTCGCTATTGGAAGAATTTTCAAACTCTCTGTTTGGGGTGAGATTTCTGGTAGAATTTCACAGGAGGCGGGGAAATTACTGCCAAGATTTGAAAAACGGTTAGAAATCAAACAGTTCGTGGTAATGGGCTGTAAGTAAAGATTGACTGGACTCAATAGTGATCAAGATTCTAAGATACAGAGCTATATTAACAATGTATACATAAAAAGAATCAGAATTTTATACTGATTCTAAATATATAAAGTTTATCAATTTTAATATTACCAGTCAAAAGCTAGGGTTGGAAACCTACTGTAGAGGTTTCCAGCTCCTATATAGAAAAATGTGGAATTTTGTATAATTTGCCTGAAGAAAGATCATGAATATTTGTTTATTATTATTATTATTATTTCCAAAGCTAATCGTTAAACCAGTGATCCTAGAAGATTGAGAAATGGCTCATTTGATCATAAGCCGAAATTTCTAGTGTCCTTTTCAAGTGAACAAAAAGATTTGAGGACACATAGCCCCCTCCTACGGACTTTTTTCCTCAAAGTCTCCTGATCATAATTTTAAGATAGCCATTTTGTTCAGCATAGTTGAAAGATCTAATAATTATGCCTCTGGAGATCACATAATCCCCCTTAGCATCTGATGAAAGGGCTGTAACTTATGAAATTTGCCTCCTACGGACTTTTTTCCTCAAAGTCTCCTGATCATAATTTTAAGATAGCCATTTTGTTCAGCATAGTTGAAAGATCTAATAATTATCAAGAAAGCTTAATGCTTAATGCAAACTTAATTTGCTTATCAATGCAAGCTATTTGTTTATCATAGTTGTAAGGTCCAATAACTATGCTTTTGGGGATGATATTGCCCACCCCCCGATCCTGGGGAAAGGTCTAAAAATTACGAAATTTATTCATTATTTTCATATAGCATTTTTTAGTTGGAAGTACACAGAAGTAATCTAGAAATTTATTAGTGTGGTGAGCTGTGTTTGGGGGGATTTCCCACGGTTAGAATTTTCCCAAGGGAGGGAAATTTCCGGGGGTGGGCTTTCCAGGGGAATTTTACACTTCAGGAATTTGCAAGAATCCCTGTATGAAATTGTTTTTATTTGTCTTACTTTGTCTTTGCTGACTAAATTTAATATATTGAGATGTTCCGGGGAAAATTTTCAGTAGTGAGGGATTAATTGGTTTAAAATTACCCATATCCACTACTCCTTTGTTCTTTTAATGATTTAACATAGACAGTGATCTTCTCAAGACCCAGGTGTTATTAATTTTCTTCAAGATGCAGGTGCAAGTTATGCAATATGGAATGTTTTCAAAGAGATACAGGTACTTGTTACATAATAGGGAATGCTTTCTTCGAGATGAAGGTGTTAACTAGGGGATTGTTTCTTTGATTCTTTAAAAAACCTTCAGGGGTCCCGCCAGATCAGGATTTCTTTTGTTGGTATGTAATAGGTTTTGGGTGTTACCTAATATGAGAATGTTAGAGTCCGTTAGTCACGCTGGGAAGTCTCGGTTGTAAAAAAATTGATCATGGTCTAATATTTACTGGTCAAGATGAAGTAATCCTGCATGACTTGTTTTGGTTCCGATGGACCTTTATGATCCAGCAAGAACAAGTGTCGAAGGTCAAAGACACGTGAGTTGTTTGATTTCCACAGTATTGAAAATAGTTCAGTGTGTCAACATCAAGGATAAAATTCTTTAGTTATGGATGCTTTTACTCTATTGGATATTGAAGGCGCTAGCAATGGTGAAACGAAACCTAGAGTTTCTAATAAAACAGTAAAAATCACAAGGGGTTGCCAATTTTCCCTAGAATAGGACGATATGTTTGTCGATAGGTTTTCTCTAGTCAACCCTGCTTAACTCCTGATTTAATACAAAACCAGCTGCTAGCTTCATTTCTTAGCTTAACCGCAGCAGTGTTATTCTCGTACATAGCACTAATCTTTTCAATACATTTGTCTGGTGTACCATACAATGATAAGATCTTTGCTAAAGCTCTTCTATCAACACAATCGAACGCTTGCTCATAATCTATAAGACTGAGGACCAAAGGTGTTCGCCAACTCATACACTTCTCAATTATTAACCTAAAAGTTAAAATTTGGCCGACACCTCCTTTGGCTTTTCTAAAACAGAACTGTTCTTCTCTTTAAACTTTGTCTACAGCATCTCTCAGTCTAAAAAATATCATATTACTAAGTAATTTGCTACCTGTACAGAACAGACTAAAGCCTCAATAATTACCACACTCCCTCTTAGTACCTTTCTTATACAGTGGTTTAAATAAGGTTTTCCTAAGATCGTTAGGTACTTTCATTCTTTCAAAAATCACATTCATAAATTTCAATAACTTAATTCTAACCTCAGAGCCACCCTATTCAAGAAACTCATTTATCACACTATCAGCACCTGGACCCTTACTATTATTTAATCCTTTTAGAATTAAAAATAATAAATCCTTTTAGCAACATTAGTTGCTAATTCTTCCTCAAAAAACAAATCTTCCTTCACATCCATGGTATCACAAACTTTTTCATTTTAATCTATATCTTTTCCTGCAACTCTCTCTCGGTATAGCAGATTCTCAAAATGTTATGCCCATATCTCTTTAACCTCTCTTTATCACTAATTGTGGCCACGTTCCTGTCTTTAATTGGAACAAGTCTGGATTGACTACTCCCTCTCAATTTATTAATATGCCAGCACAATATTTTACAATTATGCCGTCTAGTTGCATCTTTCAGACCCTCGGAAATTTCATCCATGGCCTCCACTTTGCACCTCCTTAGTCCATATTTTAATGCTTTCTTCACTTTCTTTACATTCATTTTGTTTTCATATGACCTATCACTCAGATAATTCTTGTGCATAACCCTTCTCCTTTTTATTAATCATCTCCTTTCTTAACATAAAGCTTTTTCACTAATATTTCTAGCTGCAGTCCTAACTATCTTCCCTAAGACACCATCAGCAACTTCACAAATTGTTGTTCTAAAATTATTCCAACCATCTTCCAGATAGTCAAATTTAAACTCTCAAGTTTCAACATTTCCTGGAAATTTTCCCTCAAATTCTCATCCTGGAGTCTACCAACATCATAACTTCCCTCGAGGTAATTACCCTTCCGAAATTTCAGCTTTAAATTAACCCTATCACTACTAGATGGTGATCTTTACTTTCAACATCAATAACAGCACTCCTTTTTTCCATAATATCTTGTACTGATCCTGCCAGTCTTCGGTATACTATAAAATAATCTAAGTTTCTAGGTTTTTAACTAGATTGTTATTCCTACAAAATTGCAAAAGTCTGTAGCCATTGTTGTTTTCTTTTCCAACACCAAATTTACCTAGGCTAGGATACCTTTTATCCCTATTTCTACCCACCTGGGCATTCAAATCTCCTATTAAAAACACCGTAGTTCTACCCGAGACTTTTTAGTCATAAAATGAGTGATTAGTTTTCTATTATTAACACCTTCCCAGCCCAAACAAGACTTAGCAGCTTCCTTATTCATCATGAGCCCTACTCCCTGTCTATGTAACCCATCATTCCTGCCTGACTAAACAAATTCTATATCACCGAATTTCATACATCCAACCCCTGGGATATGAGTTTCTGAAGCCCCTAATAAGTCCAGTTCGAATCATCTGAATTCGTCAGTCAAAATGTCAATACGATAGTCGTTTCTTAACGCCGTGACATTTCAAGTTCCGTAACATTTCATGTTCTTTAAATCATTGAAATTATTTTGGCTTCATGAACAGCAATTATCTCGGATACCAGTGCAGGGCGGTTTTCTTCGTTTCAAATCTATTCCTTTTAAAAAATCGACAGAGTTAAAATTTTGAAGACACTTAAGTCTTTAAGTGGACCTAATGCTGGCTGCCATACCAAACTTATTTCCTGACCATACGTTATTTTCAAAATAATTACTCAATGTGTATTGATGATATGAGCCTTAGATTTGCAGCCAACAATCTTGGCAATCCTTATTTCGTTTGTTATAGCCACAGTTCATATAATTATCCAGTATGATCATTCCCTATCTCACCCATTATAAAAACCCGGACCGGGGTGCGAGTGCTCCGGAGAACGTTTTTGCAGATAGAAACATAGGCGGTATCAGATCTTTTCGCGGGTAGACAAGTTAGATTTCTCTTGGACGCGAAACTTGGCTTCAACGTTGGAACACTAATTTTGAAGAAACTAATTTTAAATTAATTTATTCCAATACATACATGAAAATCGGTAGTTAGTAGTGTAATGTTATTATTAGATGTTTTTAGGAATTAAAAATAGGTTTCGAAGTCTCAAGTTGGTTTCAAAGGCATTTTGAGAAAGTTTCTGCCAAAATACGTGTTCCAAGGTAATTGGACCGCTGATATATATATATATATACATATATATATATATATATATATATATATATATATATATATATATATATATATATATATATATATATATATATATATATATATTTATTTATTTATTTGTATATACACTACGAAAACTTTACGAAAAAGAAAGTTTTTTTTAAAGAAAAGTAAAGTCCATATTAAACTTAAGATCAGTAGAAATAGAAGCCTACAATAATTCAAACTCAAAACGACCAGAAATTATTATTAAAGAATAAAAAAGGAAAGGAGAATAATTGGTATGGCGGTAGCACTGCATATAAATTTATATGAATGTATATATAGTGGGGTGTAATAATGCAAAAGGTAAATATAACATTGGTTTAAGAATGGAAAGAAGGACAAAGAACAAATTTACGACAATAATCAAGTAAAAAATAAGTTTTATTTGAACAATGCCATAAAGTGATGACATTTGATTATGATATTTGGTGCTTCGCATTGTTATATAGTAATTAGAACCCAAGTCCTAAAATTGGTCTCAATCAGGAACCCTTATCGCTATCTAAATTCAGAAAGTGCAAATATTTTCAAACAGAGGTGTTTATTGTTTAAAGTTCAGGAAAGGTCTGCCCATTTTATATGAAAACATTGATTGAAAACAAAACTAGTCTTATCTAGGCTCTCCGCCAAAACAGGTAACTAGATTTTTCAAATATCACAGGAACTACAATCTGAGAGTATAAATATCACGACGTGAAAAAAAATTATAAACTATCCAGTTGCAGATCCAGAGGGGGGGGGCGAGGGTTACCCCCGTAAAGTAGTCTAAAGCAGTGTAATTCACCTAATTAACGCAAGTTTGCATTAATTAAACTTGCTCCTAACGTAAGTTTGTCGGATCAACCTACTTTGCGCCCCCCTCCCCTAAGAAAATCCTGACTTCGCCCCTGAAACCATCACACCTCTTCCACCAGTTATTAGAAGAAAAACAAATTCCTTATTTTAATAAATTTCATCAACCCCCCGCCCCCTTTCTTAAAAATCCTATATAGGCCAATCATTTAAGTCCACTGTATGTTAATAATAGATTAAGTCATAATTTGTATATAAATTAAGTCATGCATGTGAGATGGGACAGTTGCAAACCACTTGGCTGGCTCACCAAGTTTTTTTCTGCTTTCGCAATAACGAATAATGCACGTTGTAACCATTTCTCATTGAGTCAACACACTAAACCACTAATGCAGAAAGAAGTGGGAGGAGCTTTTTGTTCGCACCGAGAACGAAGACCAGAAATGATCTGCGATAAGCTTACTGGATAATTATATGAACTGTGGTTATAGCAAAATCATTCGTGAAATGTGCACTTTTTTTTTTAAACGGGTGTTGAAAGGGTGGCTGGCTCCTCTCTGACCTGTTTCGGCCCATAAAAAGGGTATGAGAAACTTAAATTCAAAGCAAATTGATTAGTCAAAAAGCTGTCAATGACTATTCGTTCTATGTGACGAGACCAAGAAATACAATAGATTGGAGACTCGACAATCTTCAACCATAGTCTATGCCATTTCTTTTCAAATGATTATAGAGATACCATGTATGTTTTGTAAAGTTGTTTTGTAGAAAAAGAAAGTTATCCAACTCTTACCTTGGTAAGTAGAGTAGCCTCTCTGCAAGAACAAATCCTACCGGAGCTATAAAGTTTGTTGCAGGTAAAAACGGCACTACCATTGTCAACAAGCACCAAATTTCAATAGGCTGTAATATAAATAAGGGTTAATAAAAAGTATATGTACAAACTAGAAACATTAAAACAAAAATTTTAATTTTCCAGTACCTGTTCAACTTGATTTCTTGTTTGTTTCAATAAGACTTGAGGATAAAAAGAAAAATCAGAATTTTGTTAAAAAGGTCAGTCATTTCATCTTCAGAGACAAGCCTTTTTAAAGCACTTCTTATGTCAACCACTGTTGCTCAAAAGCCTAGTTTCAGACTTTGTGGAATTAATATTTTGATCTTTGCTAGCTGAAGGTCAATTTTATTGAACATAGGGGTAGTACAAATACCAAACAATTATAAGTAGCTTCGCTCTCATTTTTATAGTGTGGGGGGGGGGAGGGGTGGGTATATATAGAGGTATCCAGCTGTAAAATCAGCTCTTGATGGCTCAATCGCTCGAACAATATTTTTTTTTTTTTTTTTTACAATCATGCATTAGGATCTGAAAAACTTGATTGAGAAACGGAATAATGAAAAAAAGTCTTTTTTACTTTATTTCCTGCAGAATACAGACAGTCTTTCAGCATCAAAAATGTTTATTTTTTATGCTGTATTTATTAAAGATAAAAATCTTTACTCCGATCCCCTTACTATCTTTTGTGGGGTGCCCCAGGGAACACTGATGGGTCCCATTTTATTTCCTATAATGGTTAAATAGTGTCACGACTGACCACACAGAGCGATGGAAGCATATGGACAACCTGTCTGCACTTGAAGTTTGTCGACGAAATATAAAAGCTCAATTATTACATTACTTGACGATGTCACGCAGGAGGCTTCTTTGTCGAAGATGAAAGTTAATGCTACTAATTTGTCAGTTATGACAATAAATTTTTTTTTTTTAGTCACCCCCTTCTTTAAAAAACCACATTCCTCCCAAAATCTTTATCACATGCATTAAACTACTTGGGCTGACAATAACTGCTGACTTGAAGTGGGATGCCCATGTTCAAAATATCCAAGAAAAAGCTTTCCCTTCGGTTTCCCTTCTAAAATTTTTGTTAAAATTTTCTTGCCCCCCTAAGGATCTTCTCCAACTTTATTGTTCTTTTATTCGGCCAATACTGGAGTTTTCTTTCCATTTTGGCATTTTGGTCTTTCTTCAGAGCATAATTGTAAGATTGAAAATGTCCAAAAACAAGCACTTAGAATCATAAATGGTGAAGGGAAGGTTCCATATCATTATCTACTAGGTAAGTTCAAGCTCACCACGTTGGCCAAGAGAAGGAACCTCCTATGCCTTCGTTTCAGTACCAAGACCCTGTCAGTTCCTCGATTACGTTCCATCATCCCGAACCCTACCTTCCCGCCCGCAACAGAACATCCCGTATAAAATCCCAATAAGTCCCCAAACTGACTCCCATCCCCGCTAAACATGAAAGATATCGGAAGAGTTTTGTTCCGAGTTTTTTTGAGTTATACAATAGCCAGGAAAATTAGTCTTTAATTTTATTGTTATCTATTTATTTTTTTTTCCTTTTTTACTAAATTTTTGACTCATCATTTTTTTATGTATTTTCATTAATTTCATTGTTTTCTTTTTTATTTTTGACTTTCTAATTAAGTGTTGACCTTTTTCATTTATTTTTTTTTTTACAATGAATTATGTTTGGCGTGAACGTCACGTTCTTTTGATGATATTCGGCAAACATGCTGCGAATGAAATTTTTAAATAAAATTCTCTTCTATTCTCTATATTCTATCAATGGAAATTGGAACAAACAGTTTGGTTTACCTAGAGCACCTTCTTTGGCTCTCTTCAGCCAGTCATATCATACTGGTGACTGTGTCTTCAGAAACTTATCAAGGGCTTTTTGTCTATTTGCCGCATATTCCTTCTCTGGCCACCTGGCCCCCACCGGAATAAAAGAATAATTCACAGCTCAGTAACTCTAAACAAGTTTCACCCTAAGCCCAAACAATGTTTTACCATGAAGTTAGTTAAATAGTTCTCCTATAATTTATTATATGTCTTCTGGTTGGTCACATCATAATCGTATCGAATAAAAAAAACTTGAATAGAAAATGTTTTTGGGGCATGTTTAGCAGAACAAACTTCCGCTTTCAGTAGACCATGTTTCGTGGATGTATAATATGGTTAAGTAAATCGCAGATTCCTCACCATTAGCTTTGTTTTGATTCTGGCCTCAAGTTGGCTCTGTAACGACTTTTTGCCAAGCAGAAATTGCTTCACAAGCCATTTAAATTCACGCAGCAACTTTCTTTTGCAGCCCCCTAATAGACATTATTGTCAACCCTAAATGCCCAATGTCTTCGACAGATCCCATGGAGTTCCAGAGTGAATAAATCTGATCGGCCATTGCCTGCTTGATACTCATAAAGTCGGTTTTAAGCTGGCTAATTCTTAGATAAAGCACTTGGAAGTAATTAAAACTTGTTCCAAAGCTATTTGACTTATTTCATCAATGTTGTTGAGTAGCAGATTGTCATCAGCATAATCCATATTGTCGGGTACCATAAAAACATACTTAACATAGCTGACTGCCGTAAACACCAAAGCATTAGTCATCCCCTCTGATTCTTCTGATTTTGAGGCATTTAGACTAGGAACTCATGCGTTCTTGAGCTTAGTTGTTTCTTAGCACCTTGACAGTTTACCTGTTCCTGACTAGGAAAATGACGGTAAAGTAAGGAAAAGTACGGTAGTTAAGACTTACGGTTTTAGTAGTTAAGAAAGAGCTATTTATTATAATTAAACGGACTTTGTGATTCAGGGGTCATTCTTAAACAATTGGACGAAAATTCAAACTTTAACGTAAAGAGCGATGTTTTGACTAGGGTGCGAACACCCTCATATACATAATAGTTTCTTTTTGTTTTAAGTTTTAATGTTGCTCCATGCTTTCAGTTGAAAAATTTCTCTTTTTTATTTAATTGAATAGAAATTGATTAGATTGTAATAGAAAGATAAAAATGGGATTCAACAAAAATATAACATAGGAGCTGATTATATTATGGCATGGGTGTGTGCATGTCTTTCGTGCTTATTGCTAGGTTTAGCCTTCACTGCCATATCAATAAGATCATACTAAAAAAAAGACAAAGAGTAGGCTAAAACAAAACATAGAATAATTTAGAGCTGATTAGATTGCAGAAGGGGTGTCCGCAGATCTTAGATCAGTAGAAAGACAAATATGTTCGAAAATCGTTATTACAAAAAAGAGGCCGAAGAGAGTTGAAAAGGGTTTAAAGGGTTAAAAGGGTTGATAAGGATTTAAAGGGATAAAACGGTTATATAGGTTAAGGTTTGAAAATGAGTTACATAGGTTATAGTGTTAAAAGGATTAAATGCAACAAAGGTTTAAAAGCTCTGAATACGTTAAAACGTTGAAAGAGTTAAGCAGGATAGAAAGATAAAAGCGTTAAACACGTTAAAGGGTTAAAAGGAGGGAAAGCTCTCCTACTTCCCTCTGCTTCATTGATATCGACCCCTGCACACACCCCTGGTACAGTTTAGTCAGCTCATATATGTTACGTGTTTATTTTCCTTTGAACCTATTTCTATCTTTCTTTCGAGGCTAATTTTACTCAAATAGTAATAAGAAATAATGCTACAATTTAACCAGCTTTTATTTTTATATTTTCTTTCAAACCTATTTTTATCTTTCTTTCGGGCCTGATTTTATTTTAATAAGTCAAAAACTATACAACCTGAAATTAACAAAGCAAAATCCATTAAAGAAACAAAATATGATGCCCATAATGAGTTTTCAGATATGTGTAGGCCTACTGAGTTTTGCGTTGAATGATTATCTCATCAAACAGTTCGTGGTAACGAACTGTAAGTAAGGAGCGACCCGGCTCAATGGTAACCGAAACTCTAAAAAACGGAATTTTGGTACCAATAGATATATCAAAAAAATCAAATTTTAATTCTGATTTCAAATATATAAGTTTCATCAAGTTTAATTATACCCATCAAAAGCTACGCGCCTGAGAAAATTTGGCTGATTTTCAAAAAAAGGGGGAAAGACCCCCTAAAAATTATAGAACCTTAATGAAATTCACATCATCATATTCAGCGTATCAGAGAACCCTACTGTAGAGGTTTCACGCTTCTATCTACAAAAATGTGGAATTTTGTATTTTTTGCCAGAAGAAACATCACGGGTGCGTGTTTATTTGTTTGTTTTTTGTTTGTTGTTTTTTTTCCCAGGGGTAATCGTATTGACCCAGTGGTCCTAGAATATCTTAGAAGGGCTCATTGGAACGGAAATTAGAAGTTCTAGTGCTCTTTTTAAGTGACCAAAAAAAATGGAGGGCAACTAGGCCCCCTCCCACGCTCATTTTTTTCTCAAAGTCACCCAATTAAAATTTTGAGATAGCCATTTTGTTCAGCATAGTCGAAAATCTAATAAATATGTCTTTTACGATGACTTAATCCCCCAAAGTTCCCAGGGGAAGGGCTGCAAGTTATGAACTTTGCCCATTGCTTACTTATTGTATTGGTTTTTGGGAAGTATACAAACATTTTCAGGAAGATTTTTTTTTCTGGTGGGGGGGGGCTTGAGGAGGGGGTCAATTGGGAGAATCTTTCCGTGGAGGATGTTTCTTTGGGGTAAGGGATATTTCTATGAAGGGAGCGCTGGATTTCCAAGCATTATTTAAAAAACGGTCAGAAATTAAATTTAAAAAACAAGTTTTTTCAACTGAAAGTAAGAAGCAACATTAGAACTTAAAATGAACAGAAATTATTACGTATATGAGGGGGTTCTCCCCCAAGTCAATACCTCGCTCTTTACGCAAAAGTTTGTTTTTAGTGCTTTCAAAAGAGCTATCTATTCTCATTAAACGGCCTTTGTGATTCAGGGGTTTGTGAATTAAAAAAATGTTTTAACTTTTAACGTAAAGAGCGTGGTATTGACTAAGGGGAGAACCCCCTCATATACGTAATAACATATACGTAATAGAAAAAAACAATAAAAAAAACAAGCGATACGGCTCAATAGTAATCGAACCTTGTAAAAACGGAACTTTGATGTCAATAAATGTATCAAAAGAATGGGCTTATAATGCTGATTCTAAATATATGAATTTTATTAAGTTTAGTATTACTCATCAAAGGCTACGAGCCTGAGAAAATTTACCTGATTTTTTAAAGAGGGGGGAAACATCCCCTAAAAGTGAAAGAATTTTAATGAAAATCACACCTTCAGATTCAGCATATCAGAAAACCCTATAACATAGGTTTCAAGCTCATATCTGCAAAAATCTGCAACTTTGTATTTTTTGCCAGAAGAAAAATATACGAGTATAGAAGTTCGTTACGTAAGTTAATTTGTAAATTACGTCAGAACCAAATTTAGCAAAAGAAACCATTTAGCAAATTTAGCAAAAAGAAAAGTAAATTTTTTTTTGCAAATTTTGTTTACTTATTCAATAACGGTGAGCCAAAATAAAAGCTGCATTAACTAAAAAACGATCAGAAATTAAATAAATAACAAGTTTTTTAAACTGAAAGTAAGGAGCGACGTTAAAACTTAAAACGAACAGAAATTATTCCGTATATGAAAGGGGCGGGCGCCACCTCCCCGCCGCGCGCGGTTCGCTAAAGTTTTACTGTGTGTCACAACTTTATTTTTTTAAACAAAAAAAAAAACTTTAGCGTAACGAGTGAGGCGTTGAGGAGGGGACAGCACCCTTTCATATACGGAATAATTTCTGTTCGTTTTAAGCTTTAATGTCGCTCCTTACTTTCAGTTTAAAAAAACTTGTTCTTTTTATTTAATTGACATGAGAGGGCTGACTTTTGCCATTTTAGATTTCTTTAATGAATTTTGGAGTGTTAATATCTGGTTTTACGAACTTTCGAACAGGTTGTGATATTTGAAGTGTGATAAACTGTTGCGTGTACGATGTTTTCACACATGTCTGCTGACTTACCCGTAGCCAAGTTTTTCGTGTTGACTTAAGAGTTGAATTTGATCATATGAAGTTTCTAGATATATTTTTTCCGTTTATGAGTCCCGCTTTTTAATTTTTGATAATTTTTTTTATTCAGAATTTTCTCAAAATTTTTTGTATTTTCTCAATTTTTATTCACGTAGTTTTCATTTTTCAATTTGTCTTCGCTTAATTTTAATCTGTGTGCTTTTCTTTCACGTAAATTTTGCCATATTAATTTTCTTCAGTGAAGTGAACTCCCGAGTAATATATAGTTAGGGATATATATATATATATACATATATATATATATATATATATATATATATATATATATATTTATATATATATATATATATATATATATATATATATATATATATATATATATATATATATATATATATATATATATATATATATATATATATATATATATATATATATATATATATATATATATATATATATATATATATATATATATATATATATATATATATATATATATATATATATATATATATTCCGTATATATATACGGAATATATTCTGTATACTTACAGTTCTTTCTTTACTTACAGTTCCCTACCATGGACTGCCAATCTCCAAATTTTGCATCTTTGTAAATAGGAACTTGGAAAATCCATTGTAGGGTTCTTTGATATGCTCAATGCAGTGGTGTAATTTTCATAGAGGCTCCTCCGCATTTAGGTGTCTATATCTCAATAGATGTCTCTGAATTAAAGTATGCTGAATACAAAGGTCTTACTTTCATTAGTATTGCTCCAACTATAGGGATAGGGAAAACATTTCACACTTGGACCGGTGGGTCCAAGTATTTTAAAAATTATTTGAATTGACACATCTGGAATCACCATACATTTGATTTCAGCAAATTTGTATATTGTTGTCTAAATTTTCTTTCTAAGTGTTTTAGTTACTGTTAGCAGCGGTCGATTCCTACTGAAAATTCTTTACCACAAACTGTCTGAATTAAGAGCTAGTTATACAAAAATTGTCACCTATGGCTGTCATTTTAGGTACTGGCCGTTAGTAAATTTACATGCCACTTTTATAGATCATGCTATTTTTCCTTTTTTTTTCACTTTAAACCATTCCATCAGACACGAATTCGCTATAAAAAAAAGTTCGTGGTAACGAACTGTAAGTAAGGAGCGACCCGGCTCAATGGTAACCGAAACTGTAGAAAACGGAAATTTGATACCAATAGATACATAGAAAGAATCAAATTTTAATGCTGATTTCAAATATATAAGTTTCATCAAGTTTAATGTTACCTATCAAAAGTTACGCGCCTAAGAAAATTTGTCCGACTTTCGAAAAAAGGGGGAAAGACCCCCTAAAAAATATAGAACCCTAATGAAATTCACACCATCATATTCAGCCTATCAGAAAACCCTACTGCAGAGGTTTCAAGCTCCTATTTACAAAAATGTGGAATTATGCATTTTTTGCCAGAAGAAAGATCACGGATGTGTTTTTTTTTTTTTTTTTTTTCCAGGGGTGATCGTATCGACCCAGTGATCCTAGAATATCGTGGGAGGGCTCATTCGAACGGACATTAAAAGTTCTAGTGCCCTTTTTAAGTGACCAAAAAAATGGAGGGCAACTAGGCCCCCTTCCACGCTCAATTTTTTCCCAAAGTCACCCGATCAAAATTTTTAGATAGCCATTTTGTTCAGTAATTGTTATGTGGGAGGATCTTTCCATGACAGAAGTTTTAATGGGGGAAGGGAAATTGCTATGAAGGGGGCGCCGGATTTCCCAGCATTATTTAAAAACAGATCAGAAATTATATATAAAAAAAACAAGTTTTTTAACTGAAAGTAAGGAGCAACTTCAAAACTTAACACGACAGAAAACATTACGCATATGATTGGGTTCACCCCCTAGTCAATACTTCGCTCTTTAAGCCAAACATTATTTAGTACTTTCAAAAGAGCTATTGATTCTAATTAACGGCATTTGTGATTAAGGGGGTCATTTTTAAAGAATTGGAACAAAATTCGAACTTTAGCTTAAAGAGCAAGGTATTGACTAGGGGGCGAACCCTCTAATATACGTATTAAAAATACATGAATATAGAAGTTCGTTACGTAGGTTAATTCGTAAGTTACGTATATTTATTACTAATAAAAACGTTCGTAAATAAAATTAAAAAGGTTTCGAGGAAGCCATTTAACCACATAAAAGTAAAATTTTGTATATTGAAATTTGGTTTTAATTATTCATGTATGGCAAGCCAAAATACAAACCTGCATTAATTCAAAAACGTTCAAAAATTAAATAAAAAATGCAAGTATTTTAAACTGAAAGTAATGAACGACGTTAAAACTTAAAACGAACAGAAATTATTCCTTATATGATAGGGGCTGTCCCCTCCTCAACGCCTCGCTCTTTACACTAAAGTTTGACTTTCTCACAACTAAATTTTTTTTTTAACAATGAAAAACTTTAGCGTAAAGAGCGAGGCGTTGAGGAGGGGACAGCCCCTTTCATATACGGAATAATTTCTGTTCGTATTAAGTTTTAACGTCGTTCCTTACTTGCAGTTAAAAAAAACTTGTTTTTTTATTTAATTTCATATAAATACCATAAGTAGTGACTTTTAACTTGACCAAAAAACGACTAGGAGCACTTGTTTTAATTAAAAGCATAGCGTACCTGATATTTTATAAAAGTTTGAAAGTTCTCGAATTTTCTGCCCTTGAACTCTGTTAACTTTTTTGGTGTTTTTTTGCCAACAATCTAATTTGGTGTGTTAATAACTAGTTCTGGACTGTATTTTTAGATGTTTTAATCTCTCTTTATTTTGTACTCCGTTAATAATTTCGCCCTTTTCCAGTTATTATTAATGTCTTGCATATGAATTACTTTTGAACCTGAAATTTAGAATTTTACTCGCAATGATCTCCAACCAATGCTGCTGATTTGGAATGCATTTTAATAGCCCTTTTCGGTGCCTCTCATTGAGGCTTCAAAAGTTTTACCAAAAGCTATTCTCTCAGGTCCAGGTTTACTGAAACTTGACAATACTCTTCAAAATTAAGAAAACACTTTCAGACACCTTATTTCATTCAGAAATATTCACTTAGATTCTAAAGAATGCACATTAGTTAAAAACTGTCAGGAAAGCAAGTAGCATGTCTCCTCAGGGAAATGAATACAAATCAACTTAAAAACCGTTGGTGCATTGAATTCGGTTTCCAGAACCAAACGATTTTAGTATGATTGAATTGAATTAGAGTACCCTACAGTATCAAACAAGCTATTCTCTGAGGACTTTTGAAGCCATGATTCCCGAAGATAATAGGCTGAGACCGCTGACTTCTCCTCTTGTTAGTGAGACAACTTTCTATGATTTAGATGACAAAATTTCAACAAAAATTAAAGTAAATAGCAAGAAAGTGACAGGTATGAGAGGGAAGAATAAAGGGTTCTTTCTGTAAAAAAAACAAATTCTGAGACAAGACTGTTAATAATTTTTAAATAAGTTTTTAATGATGACATAGGCAGTGCAATAGCGCTGTCCAAGTAAAGAGCGATGTAGGCAAAATATATTATTCATTTAGTTTTTATTTTTGGTTTGTTTTAAACCGGGGCCCTTTGTATAGAGGGGGTTGTCGTAGAAAATTCAAACAGAGCTCATTCAATTGAAAATTGAGTGGGATAGTGCCCTTTTTAATTTTCGAAAGTCATTGGAGGATAACGACCTCCATGGGCGTAGGCAGCATCTTTTGTAGTGGGGGGCAGCCGCTTCTGTGATGGAGGGGGGAGGGATCTTACTAATACCTCCCGAGGTCCCTTGAATATAGGTCTTTAGAAACTAGTCATTCTATATTTCACTAAAACTCGGCCTTTAACATGTTCTACTTTTCCTGCAACAGTATAACATAAGAGACCCACTATCCTACTTCCAATTTCCAGAAAACATAAACACCACAAAGGCGATTTGACACAAATCACATTATGGTTAGATAACAGCTTCTTCTAAGAATTCAATTCAAAAGTTTACAGTTGGGCAAAATTAAATATCAAAATTGGTATAGGGGAGACCGGTCCACGTTTAGTCAAAGCAAACAGTTTCAATATAAAAACCTATGGGGCTTCTGGTGCATTATAAACGCTCTGAAAGATGGCAGTGTATGTTTTTAAAATATCTGACCTTAATTAATACTTTTGCCAAAAATATCAGATTGGATCAGGTTTTATTGTGATTAACTCTGGAATTTTGTTCAATTTTGTCTGAAAGCCTACGCCTAAATACGAATACTAGAAAAATCGTGTTGTAAACTCACATGGTATTCTCTTATTATTTGCCTGTTTTCGGCAGCTTCCGAGACGTGCCATCTTCACCAGTTTGCTGTTAGTATTTTTTCATCCCGTGGGATAGTGAACTCTCATGTTTAGTCTTAATACCCAGGGTAAATTCAGCTTGTCGTACCAAGGTATCCAAAAGTGGGCTATCCTTGTAATAGCTGTGTAACCAGAATATTTAAAGGTTGAAGGCAAGCTTAATACCCAAAACTGTGTTATTTCTGGCGTTGTTTAATCCTGTCAGAACAGTAGGTGAACTGAAATTTTATTTTTTCCAGTTAAATTTCATTCAAGATAAAATGATTAAAAGTAAAACAGAAGAGAAAAGGAAGAAAGGTGGCTGTGATCGAGAAAAAAATAAAATAGCAGTTTTTTCTCTCTTATTCTACAAGAAGTCAGTTGGATTCTCTGGAAGTACCATGGGTGTCCCTAGAGGAACGCTGCAAGACTACATAAAAAAAAGTTGAGAAGCTGAATATCCCTCAAAAAAGTCTGGACCTGAGTTTCTATACACCCTGTTACAACACATGATAAATATTTACAGAGGAACAAGAAAAAAGACTAAAAACTTACTTGAAAACGATAACTGATATGCTTTTGACGGTATTCCCCTAGAATCATGTAAATTTGCATGCACTTATGCCATTATTAAGAACATAAAAGTACCGGATAACGGAACTGCAAAAACAGTGGTGACAGTGGAGGAATTACAGGTAAAGATTGGTACCGTTCTTTTATGGATTGCCTTAAAACTCTATCAGTAAGAACGCCAAAACGTACAAGCCTATGACGGACAACTGCTTTCAAATGTCACAGTGTAGGAGCACATGTTCAGACCATAAGACATTTGAAGTTTTGACGAATCAGGTATGAAAAAATCCACAAGCCTGGTAAAATCATTGCACAGCAAGGCCAGAAGTAAGTAGGGAAGGTCACGTCAGTAGAAAGAGGTAAGTTGACCACACTTTTTGCTAGTGTTAATGTGTTGGGAACCCAGTCCCTCCTCTACTTTTTTCCCCACAAAAACAATGTCCGGAAATTTTACTCAGGGGAGCTTTACCAGGAACCGTCAAGATAAGCTCAGAAAATACTTCTGGCTGGATGACTGCCCCTCATTCTTTGCTTTACTTGCAGCAGTGTATCAATCAAGTCAAACCCAAAAAATCAACAGAAAAAAATATGAAAAACTCAGAAGTGCTCAATGACACCCCCATGGAAGAATGCATTAATGCTAGGATAAAAGCTGTATCTGCCAAAAAGCCCTAGTCCTGGAACGGAAGAAAGTCAGACAAGTGAAAAGACTAAAAAGCAAAAGGCATGTCTCTTGCAACAAGAGTTACAGTTAGAGTGACAATTCTGACATCGATGATCCTGTATACAACAACCCTTCAGACCCCAGCATAGACATTAAAGACAAGCCTCCTACCAGCAACTTCTAATTTGAAACTGAGAAAGTCAAGGCTGGTGATTACATTCTGATTGAGCTGAAGAGCAAGAAAGGAAATTCTGTTCACAATATTGTCATTATCAAAAAGTAGCTACTGAAGAACTTAAGGTCCGCTTTTGGAAGGAGACTGGAGCAAGTGACTTTGCGCTAACTAACAAGATGGATAGTGTCTTAAAGACAGAAGTTGAAATAGAACTGCCACCACTGAAAGGTGGAACACCAAGATTAGCGGATCGGCTTACTTTTGGTGTCGATCAGTCAATGTATAATTTGGAATTAATACTCTTTAGTTTTTTTTTAAACCTTAATGAAATTCATTTTGTAGTTTTTTATGCAGACCATATCCTTTCTTAATTTTATAGCCAAAAAACAAGCTTTAATGTTCCTCTGGTCACTTTTCTTTTTCTTTTGTCCGGTGGCCAAACGTAAGCCAGAGATGACCAAACCAGTGCTGGGGTGGCCCAGGTTTTGCACTCTTGACCAAATGGATAGAGAGGCATCCAGGTGGAAAAATGGCGGAGTATTTCTAATTGTCTTTTTCAAGGATGATATTGAATGAGTTACTTTTGTTTTGGCATGCTCAGCAGCTTCTTATCGCTTGAATCAATTCATGGAGAATTAAACAAGTCATAATCAGCCGATCGTAGGCAAGTTTCCTATCTATATATCGGACCGAAAGTCAATATTGAAGATCAAAACGTAAATGTTGATATCGCAAACGATATTTGGAAAATTCTGTTTATTTCCAGCTTTTTTAACCATCTACCAGGTAACATCCAACAAAAAATTCCAAGATACGAAAAGTTCTCGCTAATATCTATCGTAAATTTGAAGTTCTAGGGGGACAGCTGCCCTCCCCTGCCCCCCTTCCCTACGCCCATGACGACCTCCCCCCTCAAACTCCCACCATTTATCCACACACATCCAATGGAAATTTTGAGATAGCCATTTTTTTTTAGCGTAGTTGAAATGTGCGGAAATCATTTCTTTAAGGATGCCCCCCCATAGCCCTCAGGGCAAGGGTTGTAAGTTATGCCCGGGGGGCATATAAGGTTTTATAGAAAGGATGGTCGTATAAACTTCAGAGGGAGCTCATTAGACCGGTAATCAGATGTTCTAGGTCTCCTTTTAAGATTCAAAGTAATCTGAGGGCAGCTACCCACGCCCCCTTTTTGGTTTTAGGCCGGGGCACTTCGTATAGAACGAGCTGTCGTAGAAACTTCGAAAGGTGCTCATTTGATTGGAAATTGTATCATCTATTTACCTTTGTAACAGTCGAAAGTGATTAGAGGTCACCCGGCCCCCTTCCCCTTTCCTCAAATACATCCAATAATAATTTTGAGATGGGCATTCTGTTCAGCGTAGTTGAAAGGTCCAGTAATTATGTCTTTGAAGATAACACCCCCCCCCCCTTGAAGATGTCCCAGGGGCATATAATGTCTGTATACACAGGGTGGTCATGTAAACCTTGTTGTGGACTCATTGGATTGAAAATCAGAGGTTCTAGTGCCCTTTTTAAGAGTCAAAGTGGTGTAGGGGATCTAGCCCCCCTCCATATGGTCTATTTTCCCCAAATGTATCCGATATAAATTTTGAGATAGTAATTTGTTCAAAAACAGTCCAAAGATCACATAAAAAAGGACTTTGGAGTTGACATAACCCCCATAGTCTGATAGCAAGGATTCTGAATTGTGTCCCGGGGGCATATACCCACGCTTTTTATGAGTAGAATGGGGGGTACCAGCCCCACGGGGCTCCTTATATGGGCATAGAATACTGACGGGGCCTCCATATATGGGCATAGAGTCATTAGGGAGAACACGTGGTTAATGGGGTCAATGACCTCTTTTTCCAAAACAACAACAACAACATCGACCTTGACATTCGCTGAGAGCGTGCCAAAAACAACAACAACAACATCGACCTTGACGTTCGCTGAGAGCGTGCACTTAAAACAACAACAACATCGACCTTGGAACACCTGTGCTGTCGACCTCAATTCACCTATCGTGAATCAATAATTCCCCTTAGAAACAAAAAATTAATTCCACTTTATTGTCAGATCAATCAACCAATGACATCATCTGTCAGACTTTAAAAATTTTCGCCTAGAAACGATTCTACAGGAATAGATACAAGTCATTAATGTCATTGCCTCGGAAACAACTCTTTTGGTCGAACTCCAAAGGATATTAATAACCAAAGGCCATGGAAACAATTCTCCAAGAAACATCTTAGCGATGAATTATTTTAGCGCTGGAATCAGGTTTCTTATTAATTTGAAATGCATTAGCGCAGAGATGCCAAAAACAAAAGGAACATGCTGAAATTACGTTTAGGGATTATTTGGGTGAAACTATTATAGACAGGCTATGGAACTATTTCGGCGAAACAGTTAGAGACATTTTGAAAGAAGATTTTAGGAAAGGTTTTAGAAGAGAATTTGAGGGTGAAACTCTGTGGTCGTTATAATACACAAGTTCCATTTGAACAGTGTTGTGAGGTCCTCTACCCCAACCCCAAAGGGTTCCGATCCCCCACCCCAACCCCGAAGGAAGCCCCCGGTACTCAAAGGTCCCCCAAGCTCCCAAAGAGCCCCAGCCCCCCAAACGCCCTCCTCCGCCCCTCCCAGGCCCTCCCCCGGGCCGCCAAGGCCCCCCCAGCACCCAAAGGGACACTCGTGCCCCCCACGGACCCCCCACCCCCCCAAAGGCCAACCCCCGGCCCCCCAAAGGTCCAACGAGCTCCCCAAGGACCAACGGGGTCCCAAAGGCCCTCCACCGGTCCCCAAATGTCCTAAGGGCCCCCAACTGCCCTCCTCAGACCCTCAAAGGCCCTCCTCTGGTCCTCAAAGGACCCCCGGATCCCCAAACGCCCTCCCTGGGCCCCAAAGGTCCCCCCCGGTCCCCATACATGCACACAAAAACTTACACATGCACACGAAAACTTACAATCACACTTACAATTATACTCACACAGCACTATCAATAAAAAACAACCTTAAAAAATAACAAACAAACAATCATACACACACAAAAACTTACACACACACACACACACAAAAACTACCAAACACACACAAAAAAATACACACACACACAAAAACACACAAAGACACACAAAAACTTAAAACAACTCAAACACAAAAACAAAAACAAGCACAAACTAAAACACAAACAAAAACAAACTAACACACAAACACATGAAAAATTACGCACACACAAAAACAAACAAACACGCACCAACAATTACACACACACAAAAACTTACACACACACACACACACACACACAAAAACCTACACATGCACAAGAAAACTTACATGCAAATAAACACTTACATTCACACAAAAACTTACACACACGCTCGAAAACTTACACGCACACGCAAAAACTTACACTCACACACAAAAACTTACACACACACACGAAAACTTACACTAACACATTAAAACTTACACACACACGAAAAAACTGACACACACACACAAACTTATACACACACACATACAAAAACACTTACACACACACACACACAAACACACACACAACCACAAAAACTCACCAACACAAACTAAAAAAAAAAAAAAACAAAAACAAATATAACTATCTATCAATAACAAAAACTACAGAACACTCAAAAAAGAGCTAAAAAAAACACACACAAAAAAACAAAAAAAACTAACACACACACACACAAACACACACAAACTAAAACACACGCACAAAAAATAACATAAACACGAAATATCATAGACACAAACAAAAAAAAACACAAAACAAAAAATTACACAAACAATAAAAAAAATAAAAGAACAAAAAAACTTACATGCACACAAAAACTTACACACACACACAAAAAACTTACACACACGCACAAAAACTTACACACACACACAAAAACTTACTCACACACACACACACACACACACAAAAACTTACACATGCACATCTGTTGCGAAAACACACAAAAGTTACAAAAAATGCAAAATGTTCATTTATTACCTCTAAATTAATGCTAAAAATGAATAATTAATAAAAAATTTAAAATAGATAAAGGGTAAATATTTTAAATATGAGCAATTCTATTGCTTAAACACACAAAAGTTAGAAAAAATGCAAAATGTTCCTTTATTACCTCTGCAATACAGCTCAAAATGAAGAATTCATACACAATTTCAACTAGCTAAGGGTAAGTGTTTCAAATATGAGACATTCTGTTGCGAAAACACACAAAAGCTAGAAAAAATACAAAATATTCCTTTATTACCTCTGTAATACGGCTAAAAATGAAGAATTCATACACATTTTCAACTAGCTAAGGGTGAGTGTTTTAAATATAAGCCATTCTGTTGCGAAAACAAACAAAAGTTAGACAAAATACAAAATATTCCTTTATTACCTATGCAAAACGGATAAAAATAAAGAATTCATACACATTTTCAACTAGATAAGGGTGAGTGTTTTAAATAAGAGCCATTCTGTTGCGAAAACACACAAAAGTTAAAGAAAATACAAAATGGTCCTTTACTACCTCTGCAAAACGGCTGAAAATGAAGAATTCATACATATTTTCAACTATCTAAGGTTAAGTTATTTAAATTTTGTAAAGTCTTTTGATATAACTAACAAAATTAATAAAATATACTATAAATTAATATATTACCAATGCAAACCTTAAAAAAATGAAGAGTTAATACACATATTCAACTAACTAGGTGTTAATTATTGTAATATGAATCTTTCTGTTTCGATAATACGAAAAAGTTATAAAAAATACAAACTTTTAATTTATTAACAATTAAATAATGATCAAAAAGACGAAGTAATCAAAAAATTAAACAATAACATGTTCAGTTATGGAATTATTTGAAATACTGTTGCGAAATAACAAAAAAGTTTGAAAAATTGCACAATGTTCCTTTATTAACTCTGCAAAACGGGTAAAAATAAAGATTTCATACACATTTTAAACTATCTAAGTGTAAGTGTTTTAAATATGAGCCATTCTGTTGCGAATACACTCAAAAGTTAGAAAAAAATACAAAATGTTCCTTTATTACCTCTGCAAAACGGCTAAAAATGAAGAATTCATACACATTTTCAACTAGCTAAGGGTAAGTGTTTTAAATTTGAGCCATTCTTTTGCGAAAAAACAAAAAATTTATAAAAAATACAATAATATAATAAATAACATATCAGATAAGGCTAAAAATTTATAAATAAAAAACATTTTCAACTATATAAGGGTAAGTGTTTTAAATATGAGTCATTCTGTTGCGAAAACACACAAAAGTTAGAAAAAATACAAAATATTCCTTTATTACCTCTGCAAAACGCCTAAAAATGAAGAATTCATACACAATTTCAACTAGCTAAGGCTTAGTGTTTTAAATATGAGCCATTCTGTTGCGAAAACACACAAAAGTTAGAACAAATACAATATTGTGCTTTAGTACCTCTGCAAATTGTCTAAAAATGAAGAATTCATACACATTTTCAACTAGCTAAGGGTAAGTGTTTTAAATATGAGCCTTTCTGTTGCGAAAACACACAAAAGTTAGAAAAAATACAAAATATTCCTTTATTACCTCTGCAAAACGGCTAAAAAAGAAAAATTCATACACATTTTCAACTAGCTAAGTGTAAGTGTTTTAAATAAGAGCTATTCTGTTGCAAAAACACACAAAACTTAGAAAAAATACAAAATATTCCTTTATTACCTCTGCAATACGGGTAAAAATTAAGAATTCATACCCATTTTCAACTAGCTAAGGGTAAGTGTTTTAAATATGAGACATTCTGTTGCGAAAACACAAAAAAGTGAGAAAAAATACAAAATATTCGTTTATTACCTCTGAAATATGATTAAAAATGAATTATTCAGTCTCTTTTTCAACTAACTAAGGTTTAGTGTTTTAAATATGTGACATTCTGTTGCGAAAACACACAAAAGTTAGAAAAAATACAAAATATTCCTGTATTACCTATGCAAAACGGATAAAAATTAATAATTCATACACATTTTCAACTATCTAAGTGTAAGTGTATTTTATATGTTACAGTATGTTTAGAAATACACACTAAGTAAGAAAAAATAAACATTGTTATTATATTACATCTGCAATATGGATAAAAATGAAGATTTCTTAAACATTTTCAACTAACTAAGGGTAAGTGTTTTAAATATGAGCCATTCTGTTGCGAAAACACACAAAAGTTAGAAAAAATACAAAATATTCCTTTATTACCTCTGCAAAACGGCTAAAAATGAAGAATTCATACACATTTTCAACTAGCTTAGGGTAAGTGTTTTAAATATGAGCCATTCTGTTACGAAAACACACAAAAGTTAGAAAAAATACATAATATTCCTTTATTACCTCTGCAATACGGGTAAAAATGAAGAATTCATACACATTTTCAACTAGCTAAGGGTAAGTGTTTTAAATATGAGCCATTCTGTTGCGAAAACACACAAAAGTTAGAAAAAATACAAAATATTATTATATTACCTCTGCAATACGGCTAAAAATGAAGAATTCATACACATTTTCAACTAGCTAAGGGTAAGAGTTTTAAATATTAGCCATTCTGTTGCGAAAACACACAAAAGTTAGAATAAATACAAAATGTTC
>NC_142795.1:33552336-33669489 GCF_049724085.1 Artemia sp. Qi Xiang Cuo
TGTGTGTTTTCGCAACAGAATGGCTCATATTTAAAACACTTACCCTTAGCTAGTTGAAAATGTGTATGAATTCTTCATTTTTACCCGTTTTGCAGAGGTAATACAAGAACATTTTGTATTTTTTCTAAATTTTGTGTGTTTTCGCAATAGAATGGCTCATAGTTAAAAAATTATCCCTTTAGCTTGTTGAAAATGTGTATGAATTCTTCATTTTTACCCGTTTTGCAGAGGTAATAAAGGAATATTTTGTATTTTTTCTAACTTTTGTGTGTTTTTGCAACAGAATAGCTCTTATTTAAAACACTTAACCTTAGCTAGTTGAAAATGTGTATGAATTTTTCTTTTTTAGCCGTATTGCAGAGGTAATAAAGGAATATTTTGTATTTTCTCTGAATTTTGTGTGTTTTCGCAACAGAATTGGTCATATTTAAAACACTTACCATTAGCTACTTGATAATGTGTATGAATTATTCATTTTTAGCCGTTTTGCAGATGTAATAAAGAAATAGTTTGTATTTTCTATAACTTTTGTGCGTTTTCGCAAGAGAATGGCTCATATCTAAAACACTAACCCCTAGATAGAAGAAAATGTGTATGAATTCTTCATTTTTAGTAGTATTGCAGAGGTAATACAGGAACATTTTGTATTTTCTCTAACTGTTGTGTGTTTTCGCAACAGAATAGCTCATATTTAAAACACTTACCCTTAGCTAGTTGAAAATGTGTATGAACTCTTAATTTTTAGCCGTTTTGCAGAGGTAATAAAGGAACATTTTGCATTTTTTCTAACTTTTGTGTGTTTTCGCAACAGAATGGCTCATATTTAAAACACTTACCCTTAGCTAGTTGAAAATGTGTATGAATTCTTCATTTTTAGCCGTTTTGCAGAGTTAATAAAGGAAAATTTTTAATTTTTTCTAACTTTTGTGTGTTTTCGCAACAGAATGGCTCATATTTAAAACACTTACCCTTAGCTAGTTGAAAATTTGTATAAATTCTTAATTTTTAGCCGTTTTGCAGAGGTAATAAAGGAATATATTGTATTTTTTCTAACTTTTGTGTGTTTTCGCAACAGAATGGCTCAAATTTAAAACACTTACCATTAGCTAGTTGAAAATGTGTATGAATTCTTCATTTTTAGCCGTTTTGCAGAGATAATAAAGGATCATTTTGCATTTTTTTTAACTTTTGTGTTTTTATCCAATATAATGGCTAAAAAAAAAAAAATTAAAACTTTAGATAGTAGAAAAAGACAAATAATACTAAAATAATAGATGTAATGCATATGAAATCAGCTACTAAATTTCATTTTTTCTAAATTTTGTGTGTTTTCTAAGTATAAATGATCTTATATAACTCATTTAACCTTAGATCGAAGTAAATGTTTATTAATCCTTCATTATTTGCAGTATATCATTGTATCAAATTTAACATTTTGCATTTTTTATATATGTTGTGTGTTTTCGCAATAGAAAGGATCATATTTAAAACACTTACCCTTAGCTAGTTGAAAATGTGTATGAATTCTTCATTTTTAGCCGTATTGCAGAGGTAATAAAGGAATATTTTGCATTTTTTCTAACTTTTGTGTGTTTTCGCAAAAGAATGTCCCAGATTTAAAACACTTACAGTTAGGTAGTAGAAATTGTTTGTTAAGTATTCTTTTTTCGCCGTATTGCAGAGGTCATATAGGAATATTTTGTATTTTTTCAAACTTTTGTGGGTTTTCGCGACAGAATGGCTCATATTTAAAACACTTACCCTTAGCTAGTTCAAAATGTGTATGAATTCTTCATTTTCAGCCGTTTTGCAGAGGTAATAAAGGAACATTTTGTATTTTCTCTAACTTTTGTGTTTTTTAGCAACAGAATGGCTCTTATTTAAAACACTCACCCTTAGCTAGTTGAAAATGTGTATGAATTCTTCATTTTTATCCGTATTGCAGAGGTAATAAAGGAATATTTTGTATTTTTTCTAACTTTTGTGTGTTTTCGCAACAAAATGGCTCATATTTAAAACACTCACCCTTAGCTAGTTGAAAATGTGTATGAATTCTTCATTTTTACCCGTATTGAAGAGGTAATAAAGTACTATTCTGTACTTTTTCTAAATTTATTGTGATGTATATCCATTCTGGATATGATTATTTAAACTAACAGTTATCGAGTTTTAATTTGTAAATAATACGACTGTTTTTCACTATGTTAATTGTTAATAAATGGACAGGTTGAATTTTTTCTAACTGTTGTGTGTTTTCGCAACAGAATGGCTCATATTTAAAACACTTACCCTTAGCTAGTTAAAAATGTGTATGAATTCTTCATTTTTACCCGTATTGCAGAGGTAATAAAGGAATATTTTGTATTTTTTCTAACTTTTGTGTGTTTTCGCAACAGATGTGCATGTGTCAGTTTTTGTGTGTGTGTGTGTGTGTGTGTAAGTTTTTGTGTGTGTGTATGTTTTTGTGTGGGTGTTTTATTTTTTTTGCGAGCGTGTAAGTTTTGTGTGTGTGTGTGTGTGTATGTTTGTGTGTGAATGTTATTTTTTGTTTGCATGTAAGATTTTGCGTGTGGGTTTTAGTTTTTGTGTGTGTGTGTAAGTTTTTTTGTGTGTAATTTTTTGTGTGTGTTTTTTATTTTGTGTGTTTTTTTGTTAGTTTTTTTGTGTTTGTTTTGGTGTGTTGATGTTTTTGTGTTTCTGTATTTTTGTTTGCGTCTTTTTGTGTGTGTGTTTGTGTTTTTTTGTGTGTTTTTATTTGTTTTTGTGTATTTGTGTGTTTTTCTATGTTTATGTGGATGTGTGTATGTGTGTGGGTGTACGTGCGTGTGTGTGTGTGTGTGTGTATGTGTGTGTATGTGTATGTGTGTGTAAGTATGTGTATGTGTGTGTGTGTATGTGTGTGTGTGTGTGTGTGTGTGTGTGTGTGTGTGTGTGTGTGTGTGTGTGTGTGTGTGTGTGTGTGTGTGTGTGTGTGTGTGTGTGTGTGTGTGTGTGTGTGTGTGTGTGTGTGTGTGTGTGTGTGTGTGTGTGTGTGTGTGTGTGTGTGTGTGTGTGTGTGTGTGTGTGTGTGTGTGTGTGTGTGTGTGTGTGTGTGTGTGTGTGTGTGTGTGTGTGTGTGTGTGTGTGTGTGTGTGTGTGTGTGTGTGTGTGTGTGTGTGTGTGTGTGTGTGTGTGTGTGTGTGTGTGTGTGTGTGTGTGTGTGTGTGTGTGTGTGTGTGTGTGTGTGTGTGTGTGTATGTGTGTATGTGTGTGTGTGTGTCTGTGTGTGTGTGTGTGAGAGAGTGGGACTGTGAGAGAGTGTGAGAGGGTGTGTGAGTGTGAGTTTGTGTGTTTGGGGTTTTTTGTTTGGGGTTTTGTGGGTGTGTGTGTGTGTGTGTGTGTGTGTGTGTGTGTGTGTGTGTGTGTGTGTGTGTGTGTGTGTGTTAGTTTTTGTGTGTGTGTAAGTTTTGGTGTGTGTATGTGAGTTTTCGTGTGTGTGTGTAAGTTCTCGTGTGTTTGTGTATGTTTTTGTGTGTGAGTTTAAGTTTTCACGTGTGCGTGTAATTTTTCGCGAGTGTGTGTAAGTTTTTGGGTGAATTTTTGTGTCTTTGTGCATGTTAGTTTTATTATGAATGTGTAAGTTTTTGTGTGTGTGTGTGTGTGTGTGTGTGTGTAAGTTTTTTTGTGTGTTAGTTTTTGGGTGTGTGTGTGTACGTTTTCGTGTGTGTGCTTTAGTTTTCGTGTGTGTGTGTGTGTAAGTTTTTATGTGTGTGTTTAATTTTTTGTGAGTTTTTGTTAGTTTTTGTGTGTGAGTTTGTTTTAGTGTGTTTGTGTGTAATTTTTTGTGTGTGTGTGTATGATTTTGATTGTGTGTGTTTTTTTTTGTGTGTGTGTGTAATTTTTTGTGTGTCTATGTTTTTGTGTGTGTGTGTGTGTAATTTAGCTAGTGTGTTTTTAATTTTGTTTGTGTTTGTTTGTGTAAGTTTGTGTTTGTCTAATATTGTTTTTGTTTAATTTTTTTAGTGTGTGTGTAAGTTTTCGTGTGTGTGTGTATAAGTTTTTGTGTGCATGTAAGTTTTCGTGTGCATGTGTAAGTTTTTGTGTGCATGTATGGGGACCGGTGGGGGGACCTTTGGGGCCCAGGGAGGGCTTTTGGGGATCTGGGGGCCCTTTGAGGACCAGAGGAGGGCCTTTGAGGGTCTGAGGAGGGCAGTGGGGGGCCAGGGGGGCATTTGGGGACCGGTGGAGGGCCTTTGGGACCCGGTGGGTCCTTTGGGAGCCCGATGGACCTTTGGGTGGCCCGGGGTGGGCCTTTGGGGGGCTGGGTGGACCTTGGGGGGTACCGGTGGCCGTTTGGTAGCTTGGGGGGCCTTTGCGGACCGGGGGGAGGGCCTTTGAGGGTCTGAGGAGGGAGTGTGTGGTGTTGGGGATCTTTGGAAGCTTTGGGGACCTTTGAGTACCCTGGGCTTCCTTCGGGGTTGGGGTGGGGGATCGGAACCCTTTGGGGTTGGGGTAGAGGACCTCACAACACTGTTCAAATGGAACTTGTGTATTATAACGACCACAGAGTTTCACCCTCAAATTCTCTTCTAAAACCTTTCCTAAAATCTTCTTTCAAAATGTCTCTAACTGTTTCGCCGAAATAGTTCCATAGCCTGTCTATAACGGTTTCACCCAAATAATCCCTAAACGTAATTTCAGCGTGTTTCTTTTGTTTTTGGCATCTCTGCGCTAATGCATTTCAAATTAATAAGAAACCTGATTCCCGCGCTAAAATAATTCATCGCTAAGATGTTTCTTGGAGAATTGTTTCCATGGCCTTTGGTTATTAATATCCTTTGGAGTTCGACCAAAAGAGTTGTTTCCGAGGCAATGACATTAATGACTTGGATCTATTCCTGGAGAATCGTTTCTAGGCGAAAACTTTTAAAGTCTGACAGATGATGTCATTGGTTGATTGATCTGTCAAGAGAGGGGAATTAATTTGTTGTTTCTAAGGGGAATTATTGATTCACGATAGGTGAATTGAGGTCGACAGCACAGGTGTTCCAAGGTCGATGTTGTTGTTGTTGTAAGTGCACGCTCTCAGCGAACGTCAAGGTCGATGTTGGTGTTGTTGTTGTTGGCACGCTCTCAGCGAATGTCAAGGTCGATGTTGTTGTTGTTGTTTTTGGAAAAAGAGGTCATTGACCCCATTAACCACGTGTTCCCCCTAATGACTCTATGCCCATATATGGAGCCCCCGTCAGTATTCTATGCCCATATAAGGAGCCCCCGTGGGGCTGGTACCCCCCATTCTACTTTTATGGAACGGGTGGTTGTGTGGAGGAGGGTTATTTGATTTGAATTTTAAAGTTCTAGTTCTATTTTAAGAGTCAAAAGCGATTGAGGACAACCTCCTCCCCTCCTCCCTGTCACCCTCTTTTCCCTAAACACACCCGATTAAAATTGTGAGATAGCCATTTTGTTCACAATTGTCCAAAGAGTATTTTAACACTTAAAAAAAACTTCCTGTTCTAATTAAATGGCCCTTGTGTTTAAGGAGTTGTTCTTAAGAAACTGAAATGAGCAATCAAATGTTACTGTAAAGAGCAAGGTATTTTGGGGGAAAATGCGCATGGGAGGATTTAGTGGACCTCCAATCTATTTGGTCACTTAAAACGGGCACTAGAGTTTTAATTTGCGTCTGAATACACCCTCTCCCGATTTTTAGGACCATTAGTTCGATACGATCATCCCTGTAAAAAAAAAAACAAAACAAACACACATCCAAGATCTGTTTTCTTGCAAAAAAAAAAAAAAAAAAAAAATGCAAAATTCTATTTATTGTATATAGGAGCTTGAAACTTCTAGAGTATGGTTCTCTGAAACGCCTAATCTGTTGTTGCGATTTTCATTTGGATGCTTTGACTTTTAACGGATTTCCCTCCTTTTTCGAAAATCAGGCAAATTTTCTCAGGCTCGTAATTTTGATCAGTAACACTAAACTTAAAGAATCTTATTTGGAATCAGCATAATAAACCAACTCTTTTGATATATCTACCGATAGCAAAACTGGTTTTTTGAGTTTCGGCTACTAATGAGCCGAGTCGCTCCTTATTTACAATTCGTTACCTCGAACTTTCCGAAAACCTGCTCATTTGTCTGATTATAAAAAGATCACATCTCAAAGGAATAGTATGACTTCAGTAAGCTCGTGTCCGTTTTATTCCCTATGTGGGGATAGGTTCACTTTAGAAACAATGGAATACAGCCTATGTTTAACGAAAATGCTGCCGCTTTTTGACATAATATTTCGAGCCCTAATGCTGAGAAATCGTGACTTTATCCTCACTTTGAGGGGGAAAGTTATCTGGGGGTGAGCTTGAACCAATAGAGGGATATAGTAGGAGAATCTGCTCACCATTGAGTTTCGAATAAAGGTTTTCCTCTTGTTTCTACCTTAATATCTCATTGGTCTGAAAATATAAGAGCTCTTGCTCATCAGACTTAAAAGCACACTTTCTATAATAATGAAGATAAGGGTTATGCTTCTGAAAAAAAATTATGCTCTTGAAAAGCATGTTTGGAAAATTCTGGATTATATTTCTAGTTTTACTCGCTCTATGGAAAATTTCCGGGTTTGGTGACTCTACACCGTTTACTAACACTTTTCATTGCCAAGTTGATGGATAAACTCCCTGCTACGAGAGATCTTGGGGATATTCTCTTGTTCCCTCGAAAAGTAATTATAACTGGTTGAAGGTGTGGGAATGTTAGCATTAAATGAGCTTGGAATAAATTCCTCATCAATAAGTCTTACTTTGGGAAATAAGTTTTTTCTTTATGAAAGTAATGGGAATTCATGCATAAGCTGTGATTAAATCTATCTGTATTTTCTAGGAAAGGCTTAACAGACTTCCATAAGATATGCCAGAGTATATAATGGTTTCTTATATACGAAAAGATTAGGTAGGTAGCCTTAATTATATTCTAGCATAGCTTTGAGTAGGTTGAAACCTTGTTTGTAACTCTCTCCCAGCGTCAGTAAAAACAAGTTCATGTCACTCATGTGTGTTATTTTTTAAATAATTCAAACAACGAGCTAGGCAAGTTGTTGTTGCTTTTAAAGTGAATATAGTTTGTTCAGATGGTAATTAATAACATGCCTGTTGTAAAATTTATCATTAAAAAGGATTAAAAAAAAAAAATGCTAAAATGAAGTTTACCAACATTTTCAGCAAAAGCCTAGAGGTAGCAATAAAATTGTAAAAGTGATTTCCAACGCAACATTGGCAGAATAGTTTGAACAATGGAATATCTAGACAGGCAAACACAAAAATATTGTTTTAAGTACTCTATATGGGCAAGGTAATATTAGTGAACGGAGCAACTTAGCCCAAAGTACAAAGATGTGAATGAAATAGCCCTGAATGTCATTTGTTGGCACGGGCTTTTATCAATGGTTTTAATACCAAATTTCCACCAAGAGGAGTTGCAGTCCCATTAATTGAGAATACAACCAAGTTACAAAATCCAGGCTCTTAGACATTTTGTTTAGTACAGTAGTTATAACCTGTCGATCTATCCAATTGAGTAAAAAACTCAAGCCTCGAGGCTTCCAACCCTGCGATTTCATAGTCATCGATGTGACGGCTTTTTGAATTGAAAAGTCAATTATAGAACCCATTTTGTTCATATAATTTCACTTTTTCATTTTCTTTTCAGAATCTTGTTAGAATACTTCAGCTATATGAAAGAAATAAAGATTTTGAAATCAGATTTTCTGTACTATCTATTTATCGAAGATATTTGTAACAATATCCTAGATTTCTTTGCATGCCATGTGGAAGTCCCTGGCGTACCACTAGTGGCATACTTTACTGTTGGAAGCTACTGGTTTAAACCAGTAGAAATTCTAACAGGGTGTATAGCTCTGTTAAAAATTTTACTAGGTAGGCTTTGCTTCAAATTTCCTCCTTACGCTTTATTACAGAAAAAGAACAAATCAAATTGGTGGCTGGAAATTTACAAATCAAATTTGGAAATTTGGCCAATCAAGCTGGAAAATTACACTAATTCAAAGTTCAAGTTCAATCAGGTTTATTTAAAAAAGTAAACGAAAACAAATAACCTAAAAGACACTGCTCTGTCACACATTGGACGTTGAGGACCCATTAATATGAATACTCATCACTATTATGCAGAACGGCTCTCACTTCACTCCAAAGACAACCACAAGCTTCCTCCACAATTACTTATTATTACCTAAACTATTGGGTTCCTCCCCCCTCCCCCGGAAGCACAATCACCTCACCCAATTTACTATAAAATAATAAAAATAATCTTAAATACTAAACTTGCCTTGATCCAGATTAACTTCTAATTAATTGAGCTTTCACTAAATATTTCATTAATTTTTTTTTGAAGGACCCAAGTGAGCTCTTACATCTCAGCTCTTGCGGAATCATGTTCCACTCTATAGCGTAAGTCACATCTGGGGAAAAACTCGAGCGTACCGTTATTGTTCGTCTCACCCGGATGTCGAAAGCAGATCGAGTGTTTTGATTATGTTGTTTAGATGTCACCCTAAAGAGATAGCGGAAAGGAGATGGAAGTGACCCGGAAAAGAAACTAAAAACACAAACTGAGCATGACAGAGGGTACAGTGAACCAAGAGTGAGACAGTCATATATACTTCCAATTACTTAGTAAAATTCTTACTTAGTAAATACTTAGTAATTTAATTTACTTAGTAGAATTCGATGATCCTTAATTTCAAATGCTTTTTTAATTTCAAGCAATATAGCATCTGGCACAAGTCCCAGGTCAAGTGCTTTGTTCACAAATGAGCTCAGTGACGTCAGGGAATTCCTTTACTTCGAGAAAAGAGTAAAGTTAGTTCTTCATAGGCTTTTTGTTGGAAAACCCTGAGAGAATTGAGATGAATTGAAAGTTGCACGGGTTATCTTGAGGGCCCCTTTATGGAGTGGGACAATTCAATTCGGGCTTTCTTCAGTAGGGATGGAAATATCCCCGTCTCTAAAGAGAGGTTTATCAAGTGTATTAACGGTTTCAACACGGCTGGAAACACTGCTTTCATCGCTTTCGTGTGAATGCAATCGCAACTAGATGCATATTTACCTTACAAAGTCTTAATTATCATTCAGAATTCCATGGAAGCTACTGGAAGGCTGCCATTGTCTTGACACACGCTGGGCCCAGAAAATCCTAAGGAATTGGACAATCCACTAGAAGATTGGTTTGCCATCTTTTGACCTTAAACAGCTGTGTATACAGTATTGTCTATTGGGAGGGAAGAGGGAAAAACATCTGCCCCTAGGTTGCCACTTAGATTTTGGAAATATTTTAAATATTTTCTTTAATTTTTTTGGTGGGGGAGGGAAGGTACTTTCATTCGAAAATCTTTTTTTATATTTTCCTTGAAAAAATTGAAAAAACGACAAACATGACCACATCCCAAGATTTTGAAAAATAAAATTTGCCCAACCCCCCTAAATTTCTATAAATTGATCCCACTGTGTGTATAGAAATAACCAAACAATTCCCCTTCCTTCCTTTGCTAAAGTCAAGCTTCAGTGCTGTGACATTTTTAAAAAGAGCTTAATTTTTGTGTTAGCTCTTCTTTCTTTGTTCTTCAATGAAGCGGAATTTGTTTTTTATAGACTGTTTATAAAACATTATTTATAAAATATTTTTTTGTGGAGATTTTATTTACGAGTTTGAGTAATACTCTTAATGGCCCTAAACCTGAATATCATCTCTACCAAATCTCTTTTTGAGGAATCTTTGTCAGTTTCAAAAGAGATATCGGTTATGGTTGAGTAGATTGGGGAAATAGAAACTTGCAGATGAGAAAGGGATTTATTCTAATTACATTTTTCCATCTGTTCGATCTGTCAGTTCCAATACTGATGAACATTCAATCTGCTATTCCTTTATCTAGAAACAGACATCCTATCGAAAAGTAAAATCAAGCTAAAAGTTCGTGTCAGTATTGGAAACCAAAGGAATGAGTAAATCTTCAATGGGTCAATAAAATGTAATATTAGACAAAAATAAACTGCAAGGATTTCAGAAAAGAACAGTAGGACTTCCAAAGATATTATTTTAGAATAATAAGATGCAAATATTGAAGTTTAACGTAAAAACAAACCAGACTTACAAAATTTCAGATTAACCAAGTAATTTAAAATACATTCCTAAGAATATAAATGTGTTTAATTTTAACATGCAACTGGCATTAATGTCTTGAAGAGTGCAGTCTTTTATAAATCGAAATTTTTGAAGGCAAAATGTTTTCGATTAGTTTGAATAGAGCTTGTAAGCGTATCAAACCGGGTGTCATCGTGTTGAGCCTCATATTTGTTTGAAGGTGTAACCTTGCATAGGTTACTATAATATAGCAACCCGAAGAGTGAGGAACCTTGCCAGGCCATCGAAGAAAATAAAACTTTGAAACAATCTTTTTTAATTTCTCCCCCCCCCCTTACATAGATTAATTTGAACAGACTTCCAGCCAAATTTTAGAGCGCGAATGTGTATATTTTTTACTTTTGGAAGCAAAAATACTTTCAAATGTATCCTCTCTTTCGATATTTTGTTCGAATGCAGGTAGCTAATTTAGATGTTGAAGAATTCGGCAGACATACATGTGTTTGAATTTTATTTAAAATTAGTTTTGAATAATACCTTTTTGTGAATAATAGCCACTATATTCGTAGCCCAAAAAAGAGTATTGATTGAAGGAGAAAATGAAAAACGGATAAGTACATTCCGTGTTTATGGTAACTGGCAATTACAGATGCCTCTATTAATTTAACGATGATTCCGCGAGAAGATTTTTGGAATTTACAAAGAATAATTACAAATAAAAAACAATATTAAAATAATACTAAATATAATAAATAAAAAAAACAATAAATAATAATAATAAATAAAATAATAATAAAAATAATTTCAATAAAATAATATTATTAAAAAATAATAAAAGAATGGACGACACGAATAGTGAAAATAAGAAAATAAATAATCAGGCTTAACTAAAACTACAAAAAAAGGGATGAGCTTTGTGGGCTAATCCTTGGTGGATACCCTGTGGCTCTTGGTGGATACGCACTTGTCTGTTCAGTCAACTGCGGCCAAATAATTTAAAATATATGACTGTATAATACAGAAAAAAATACTAATAAATGTATGTAAACACCTTTTTTTTAGAATGTATCCGCTTATCACGAGATTTTAGCTTTTAAATGCAGAAAGATCAAACAAGCTTTTTAGCTTTTGTTCGTCTCTTTTACGCCGGACAAGAAGAAAAGTCAATGTGAAACTTATATTTGCAACATACCCAAAACCAATATAATTCAGAACAATTTTGTTTATTTGAAGAGACACGTTTGAAAACTTTTATAGTTATGAAAGGACTACAATACAGTACGCAAATCAATAAGGATTTTCTTTCGTAAGGTCTAAGTATTCTTCTGCCGCAAGAATTTGCTTAGGATTACAGACAAACTTGAGAGAATACATAGCATGATCATATTTTATGGAATGTATTTGGTTATTGAGGGCTAAAAATCACTAGCGGAGATTAAATTTATGCGTGATTTTGACAAAACTTTCTGGGGGGGGGGCGAGAGGGGGCGCCCTTTGCCCCCTGAATCTGCCACTGTCTCGCAGAGATATACACCACATTAGAAAAATAAAAATAAATTATTTTCCAGAAAACTTAATGTTTTAATAGTTTTTCTGAAGCAACAAAACAAGTGACACGTTTTAGCAGGCTCAAGCAGAGTATTGCTAGAATTAAGAAAGGCAATCAAGAGATGGACTAGTCTTGATGACCATTTGATGAAAACATTACCATGTAATTAAGATTAAACCACACGTGTATCAGAATGGTCAAATCATAAAAATTTCCTTTGAATAAAATTCCAAACTCAACCCGAAAAATACATACCATTTAGTTTTGATTGCGAAATGAAATAAAAGGAAACAAGTAGGTTAAAATACTTGTTTCTCTGTAAAACTAGCTGCTATGTTGAGTTTTTTCATCTTTCCTTTCAAATGATACGAGAGATTTATGGAAACTATTTTTCTACTGATGGCTCTGTTTCCTTTGTTGTGTTGAAAGTGCTAGGAGGGGCGGTTTCATTCAAACAAAATTGCTGAATTGTTTTATCATATCCCTCTAGTCTGGATCCAGGTCGGACTAGACTATTTTGTTTATTTTACATTTAGTTTGTCCTTCCCTACAATATGAAATAAAACAGTATCTTGAAGATCTAAGAACTGACACTTTTTTTATTGGCATATATTAAGAAAATAGCATCTTTTTAGGGTGTGCCAACGGATATATTTGTAATTCAAGACTTAAGCCCTGGAAAAATTTTATGAATTCGGGGAAAAAATCCAATTTTGGCCAAAAATGGATTGGAAAGACATTTCAAAAATCCAAATTAATCTCCTATGTTTTGTCTCAAAAATCTAAGACGAAAAAGCATTTAGAAATGAATTGAACCCCATCTAGAAGGTGATGGTAGTAATATAACATGTGAAATATTGCAGCTAAAATTCATAAATAGGCATTCGACAGGAATATTTTCAAGTTAACCCTGATTGGCTGAGAGGATATACAAAAACATTATTTACCCCTCCTCTTTCATCCACCAATACAAGCTTAATCGAAGTGTTTTAAGATAAATCTGTGTCAAATAAGACGCAAAGTTCTTATTATTTCTATCGGCAAAATCAGTGTTTCGGGATTTTTTTTTTAATTTTCGAACCAAGTATACTGCAAAATAATCAACAAATTGCATAAATACAAGCCATCCCGTCTTTTCAATCAAACCATGCATGAATTTAATTGACATTTACATACCAATAACGATTGCAATTGATTTGTAACAGTCAAGTTTTTTGTAATTAATTCGTCAATTATTAAAGAGGAGAACAACTGAACTTGAAAAAGGTCATTTATAAAGATATATTACTTCGACTATGTAAGAGCTTGTATGGATTGACAACTGCCCAGGGATGTTAGAAAATTGAATCCAAGGCATAAAAGCATAGTTTCCCGCAAACGCATCTCTGAAAATAGGTTAAGTGAGACTAACTTGATCGCGATTCACGACAATCAGGAGGTTCCATTGTAACTGAACCACCGTGTAACTGAACCCAAGCAACTGAACCCCTGTAACTGAACCACCGTGTAACTGAAAAATCGTGCAACTGAACCACCGTACAGCTGAACCACCGTGTAATTGAACCACCGTGCAACTGAACCCTCGAGCTACTGAATCCTCATGCAACTGAACCCCCTTTAACTGAACCCTCGTGCAACTCAACCCCCGTGCACCTCAACCCCATTTACCTAAACCCCCGTGTAACTGAACACCCATGTAACTGTACCCCTGTGCAAGTGAACCACCGCACAACTGAACCCCAGTGCAACTGTACCACCGTGCAACTGAACCACCGTGCAACTGAACCACCGTGCAACTCAACCACCGTGCAACTAAACCGCCATGCAACTGAACCCTCGTGTAACTGAACCCGCGTGCAACTCAACCACCGTACTTACATTGGGTAAAACACAAGTTAGAATCTTTACATGTTTAACCTTGTTGGAATTGTTTGCTTTTTTAAGTCCTTATATAAATTACTGTCAAGAGGATTTATAAAAATTCTAAGCTTTGTTGTCACAAAAACTAAGAAAATCGGACGTCATAAACTCTGTAATCCAGGTTTATTTCTCTTTTTTATGTCTGTTAATGGGGGTTCCCTTCACCCTGTCACTTTCTACGGGTCTATGCGTTTACCCCCCTCTCCCGTGGAAAATTTCCCCTCCTCCACCCGCGGAAACCCCATCACTTGGAAAATACCCCCCTCGCGGAAATTATGGTTTTCAAAATATATAAATCTTCTTTGAGTCGTGTTATTTTTTAGTTTAATTGAGAAGTTCTAAGGGAAGTGGAAAAGAAGAATATATGTGTAAATCTTGGCCCCCCCCCTCCGTGCAAATATTGTATTCTCATGAAAGATCCTTCAGAAACCCCCCACACAAAAAATTCCCGTATGTTTCCCAATGACAAATACTATCTGTAAGCAATAGACAAATCAAAAAAACTTAAAGAAGGAACTGAAACTTCTGCAATGGGGTTATCTGATTGTTTTGTAGCTAAAAAGAGAGGGAGATACCTCAAAGGGTGCATTTTGATGCCAAGACATCTCAGCTCTCATTGAGCCTTGAATAAATACTGAATTAGCTCTAAGGGAGAGACGACAGGAGGATGGAGGTAGAAATTGTTTGATAATCCCCTGGCATTTCTAGTCTTTTTTATAAGCCGAAAGTGATTGGAGACTAACCAACTGCAAGAGGTGTTTTTTTTTAGGGGGGGGGAGATTTTCCACGGTAGGTATTTTCTGGGAGAGAAGTATTTTCCGTGAGGTGTTATTTTCCGCGGGGTATTTTCTTTTTGTGATGTTTTTTTTTTTTTGGAGGGGGGGGGGTAGCCGGCGGCTCTAACCATGTACATAACGTAATTGTTTTTTTACATTTTGATTATTTTGTTGTTTTCATTTTGTGGTATTTTCTACGCTCGCAGTTGTTGATCTTTCGTTTGAAAAAGGTTAATTACCTGCTTCGGTGGAGCTGGCAAAAAAGCTACTTTCTTTTTGTGTTTGGAAACTTTTGGTTTGATTTTTTTTTTCTCACGTAAATGTATCAGGCCTGTCCTGAACGATCAGTAATAAAAATCTGTGCTGAAAATATCGGAAATTTGAGAATTTAGATAACAAAAAAAAATCGCTTTTTGTTGCGCTTTCTTTAAATTAATTAACAAGATTCTTTCGAAAAACAATTTTCAAATAAAAATGAAGAGCCATATTAAACCAAAGACTAGCATAAATAAATTCTTATAATAATTCAAATCCAAAATGATAAGAAATTACGGTACTGTTTCGCTTAATGGTACACAACGGCTATATAGAGTCGAATGAATGCCGTGATGGAAACTCATAAGCTAGTAATTGTTATGTAAATTAATTTAAAAAAAAACTTTCCGAAAACTAAAGTTTTCAGAAAATAGTAAAGGCCATTTTAAACTTAAGCTCAGCAGATATAAATACCTTTTAAAGTTCAAACTTAAAACGACCAAAAATTACTATTAAAGAATAAATGAAACCCAAAACGAACAGAAATTAAAAAAACAATCATAGCAAAAACATACGACAAGTAATAACACAAATGAATAAATAGATCTTAATGCTTAGATTGAATATGAAAATCAAGCTTAAAACGAAAAAAAATATTTTCCTATTGAAGTATAAATGAAACTTAAAACGAACAGAAATGAAATAAACAATCAATGCAAACAAACATACAATAGATATTAATGTAAATTAATAAAATAAATCTTAAAACGGGTGAAACTTAAATTGAATATGGAAATCAAGCTTGAAACGAACTAAAATCAATGCAAACAAGAGTTTGGGTATGACCTCCTTCTCTCACTGTAAAAGTCTAAAACCTACTGCGTCATTGGCGCTTTACTGAAAACCAATTTTATGACAAATATTTTCTTTTTTACTTAATATGGAAAATAAACAATAAAATTATATTAACATTTTGAACTGATGAGCTTTCAGCAATTAATATCATTATACATCAAATATTCAGTGTAATTTATTGGCTTTTTTTAAAGTTGTTCAAGACGAATATAGTTTTGCTACAAACAAGTGTTTGGATACTGCCTCCTTTCTTAACTGTAAATAAAAACCAAAAGCCAACTGCGTCATTGGCGCTTAACTGAAAACGAATTATATTACAAATATTTTCTTTTCCAGTTCTTACAGCATTGAAAATAAAAATGAAATTACAGTGAATCAAATTCTTGAACTGATGGATCTTTCAATAATTAATATCTTTATACATCAAATATTCAATTTGAAGTTTTTTATATTTTCTAGGGATGTTCAAGACATATACAGGTTTCAGTAAAGCGCCAATGACGCAGTAATTTTTGGACTTTTGCAGTGAGAGAAAGAGACCACACCAAAACTGCTTTCCGTAGTGATTTTTGTTTTTTTCAAGCTTTATTTGCATATTCAATTTAAATTTCATCTCTTCTAAGATTTATTTATTCATTTACACTTATGTCTATTGTATTTTTGTTTGCATTGATTATTTATTTGATTTCTGTTCGTTTTAAGTTTCATTTATGCTTCAATAGCAAAATATTTTTTCTCGTTTTAAGCTTGATTTTCATATGCAATCTAAGCATTACTCGCTTTACGATATATTTATTAATCTATATTATTACTTATTGTATGTTTTTTGCTATGATTGTTTATTTAATTTCTGTTCGTTTTGGGTTTCATTTATTCTTTAATAGTAATTTCTGCTGATTTTGAGTTTGAATTTTAAAATGTATTTGTATCTGTTGGGCTTAAGTTTTAAATGGCCTTTACTTTTCTTAGAAAAACTTATTTTTCGGAATTTTTTTTTTAATTAATTTTGTTCATTTTAATTCCAAAAAGTTTCAAGTTTTTAAAAATCCTTATTTCAAAAAAAAACTTTAAAAAAAAATCAAATATTCATAAAAACATCAAAACTGGTATCAAAGTAACAATATCAAAGTGAAAAAATGGGTTTGTGGCAACCTCGGAGTTTTTATTATCTGATGTTTGAACTATTTTTTAACAAGATGGCTATCTCAAAATTTTTATCGGATGGGTTTGGAGAAAAGGGCATGGGGGGGGGGGGCTAATTAACCTTCGGTCTCTTTTGACTCTTTAAAAGTGAACTAGAACTTTCTATTTTCACTCACATGAGCCCTTTCTGAAGTTTATACAAGTATCCCTTCTATAAGAACTATATATATCCCCAGAGTATAACTTACAACGCCTGTCCCTGGGCCCTCGGGCATTGTGTCAACCCCAGAGTCTTAATAACTTTTGACCCTTAAAAAGGGCACTAGTACTCTCGATTTCCAATCGAATGAGCCCCTTTGAAGTTTCTACGACGACCCCTTCCATATGAAGTGCCTTTGGGGGAAAAAAAAAATAATAATGATAAAAAACATTGAAGCCGTATGGCCCTTACTATAGGCAACGTTATGGTGTTGTCTCTGATATATAGGATATCGCAGTACATGCCAATGAGCTGGAACCCACGCAAGAAGTGAAGTTTAGTTAACGCTAATGAAATAAAACAAAATAGGATGAAAATATAATAGTTTGGAAACAAATTTCGACTATATATTTGCATATTTTGGTGGGGGGAGGGGGTAATGTATAGCATATATTAAATAAGCAACCTAACCTAGGTACCTTTCCCCCCCTAAACACCAAAAAACAAAAGTCTAAATATTGTAAACGCAATGACAAACCACGGTCTGCAATCCGATTCTATATTTAAAAAAAGCCGTTTGATTAGTTTATTTAGTATCTTCCTTATATAATTAAATAAATAAAAACAAGTTTTTTAAACTGAAAGTAAGGAGCGACATTAAAACTTCAAACGAACAGAAATTATTCCGTATATGAAAGGGGCTGTCCCCTGCTCAACGCCTCGCTCTTTATGCTAAAGTTTTTTATTGTTTTAAAAAATAAAGTTGTGAGACAGAGTCAAACTTTAGCGTAAAGAGCGAGGCGTTGAGGAGGGGTCAGCCCCGTTCATATACGGAATAATTTCTGTTCGTTTTAAGTTTTAATGTCGCTCCTTACTTTTAGTTAAAAAAACTTGTTTTTTTTATTTAATTTCTGATCGTTTTTTATTTAATGCAGCTTTTATTTTTGCTCACCGTCATTGAATAAGTAAAAAAAATTTGCATAAAAATTTTACTCTTCTTTTGCCAAATGGCTGTCTCTAAATTTGGTTCTGACGTAATTTACAAATTAACTTACGAAACGAGCTTTTATATTCGTATATTTTTCTTCTGGCAAAAAATACGTTGCAGATATAGTTGCAGATTTTTGCAGATATGAGCTTGATATCTATGTAATAGGGTTTTCTGATACGCTGAATCTGACGGTGTGATTTTCATTAAAATGCTTTCACTTGTAGGGGATGTTTCCTCCCTCTTTAAAAAATCAGGTAAATTTTCTCAGGCTCGTAACCTTTGATGAGTAATGCTAAACTTAATAAAATTTATATATTGAGAATCAGCATTATATGCCCATTCTTTTGATACATTTATTGACATCAAAATTCCGTTTTAAAAGTTTCGATTACTATTGAGCTGTATCGCTTGTTTTTTTTTTGTAATTGTTTTTTTTTATTACGTATATGTTATTAAGTATATGAGGGGGTTCTGCCCGTTGTCCATACCACGCGCTTTAATTTAAAATTTAAAAAAAAATTTCATTCACAAATCCCTGAATCACAAAGGCAGTTTAATTAGAATAGATAGGTCTTTTGAAAGAACTAAACAAAAAACTGTAGCGTAAAGATTGAGTTATTGACTTGGGGGAGACCCCCCTCATATACGTAATAATTTCTGTTCGTTTTAAGTTCTAATGTTGCTTCTTACTTTCAGTTGAAAAAACTTTTTTTTTTCATTTAATTTCTGATAGTTTTTTAAATAATGCTTGGAAATCCGGCACCCCCTTCACAGAAATGTCCCTTACCCCAAAGAAACATCCTCCACGGAAAGATTATCCCGAGTAACCCCAACCTCCATCCCCCCCCCCACCAGAAAAAAATCCTTCCTGAAAATGTCTGTATACTTCGCAATAACCAATACAATAGGTAAGCAATGGGCAAAGTTCATATCTTGCAGCCCTTCCCCAGGGAACTGTGGGGGATTAAGTCATCCTAAAAGACATATTTATTAGATTTTCGACTATGTTGAACAAAATGGCTATCTCAAAATTTTGATCGGGTGACTTTGAGAAAAAAATGAGCGTGGGAGGGGGCCTAGTTGCCCTTCATTTTTTCGTCACATAAAAGGGGCACTAGAACATTTAATTTCCATTCCAATGAGCCCTCCCAAGATATTCTAGGACCACTGGGTCGATACGATCACCTCTGGGAAAAAAAAAAACAAATAAACACGCACCCGTGATCTTTCTTCTGGCAAAAAATGCAAAATTCCACATTTTTGTAGATAGGAGCTTGAAAACTCTGCTGTATGGTTCTCTGATACGCTGAATAGGACGGTGTGATTTTCATTAAGGTTCTACAACTTTTAGGGGGTGTTTCTCCCTTTTTTCGAAAATCAGCCAAATTTTATCAGGCGCGTAACTTTTGATAGGTAGGACTAAATTTGAAGAAACTTATATATTCGAAATTTGCATTAAAATCTGATTCTTTTGATGTATCTATTGGTATCAAAATTCTGTTTTCTACAGTTTCGGTTACCATTGAGCCGGGTCGCTCCTTACTTACAGTTCGTTACCACAAACTGTTTGATATATCGGGTGGGTTCCAGCTAATTTACAAGTACTGACATCGCTTATATGCCCTTTCGAAACCCCCGTTGCAAGTTACCAATTGTTAAAATTTATGGTTTTTATAGAAAGGATGATCGTAAAAAATTTGAAGGTGGCTCTTTCGATTGTAAATTGAAAGTTCAAGTTAAATTTTGAAGAATCAAAGGTAATCACAGGACAATCAGCCTTTCCATCTTAACCGAAATCCCCCCCCCCCCAAAACATACGAATCAAATAAAAAATAAAATTTTTTTAAAAATATTCTAAAAATCAAATAACCATGCCTTATGGGTTAACAACCCCACCAGCAGCATCTGGGGCGAGGGATGTAAGTTAAGCTATTTGCTCATTGCTAACACATAAGGTTTTTGTAGAAAAAATTTTGTATGAGCTTTGGGAGGGGGGGGGCTCATTCGATTGCAAAAGTTCCAGTGCACTTTTTCAGAGTTAAAAGTGATCGTAGGGCTTCCATCCCACCCTATTTTTTCCACAAATACATCCGATCTAAATTTTGAGACAGCCATTTTATTTAAAACAGTTCAAAGGTTAAATAACAATACCATAGTTATAGCTATGGATCATAACCCTCAGCCTCTCGTGCAAGGGCTGCAAGTTATACAATTTGCCTATTGTTAACATATAAGTTTTTTTATCAAGCAAAGATGGCATGTTTGATCCTATAAATAAAAAAAAGCATGCATCATTAGGGTCAAACCTTAGGGAAATGTCAAGAAGAATGCCAAACACAATCAAAAAGCATTTATTCCTTTAATGGTTGTTAAAAGGAAATACCAGGAATATTTACAGTGGCTGATGGAATCAGCCGTCACATTGTTTGGAAAATATTTAGGAGCATCTTCAACTAAATCAAGAGGTACAATGTGCATCCAGTTTTAAAAGTCGTTGTATCTGCAATGTGTCGAAAACAGAAAAGGGTATAAACCTGAGGATATGAAGTTAAAACTTTCAGGGCAAGTTGAAGGAATGTTGAAAAAAATGCTGAAGTGCAACCATTCCCCCTCCCATGTCATTTTAGTTGCAATCTCCTCAAGGACATCTGAAAAAATTCGTTATCTAGATTCAGAAAGGTCAAATATTTTCAACACATATGTTTATTACTTAACATCCAAAACGTCTGATTCATCTGAAAAACAGATAAATAAATCAGCTTTAATGGTTTGTGAAATTGGAACTTCTTTTTCTTTTGCAAAAATAAAACTAAGCTTTTTCGTGAATACTTTTGACAGGTGCTTGTATCATGAATTTAAGAAACAAGCAATTCCAACAAGGTTCAACATGTAAAGATTCTAACTTGTGTTTTACCCAATGTAAGTACGGTGGTTGAGTTTCACGAGGATTCAGTTACACGAGGGTTCAGTTGTACGGTGGTTAAGTTGCACGGTGGTTCAGTTGCACGATGGTTCAGTTGCACGCTGGTTCAGTTGTACGGTGGTTCAGTTGCACGGGGGTTCAGTTATACGGGGGTTTAGTTACATGGGGATTCAGTTAAATGGGGTTGAGTTTCACGGGGGTTTAGTTACACGAGAGTTAAGTTAAATGGTGTTCAGTTGACCGGTGGTTAAGTTACACGGTGGTTAAGTTACAGGGGTTCAGTTGCTTGGGGTTTAGTTACAGGGTGGTTCAGTTACACGCACAGATCACCTTAATACATATGACCGAAATTTACAATTTACCTTAGAAATTGGAAATGCAAATAAATTATCATTTTCTGGATGTATTAATTATTCATAGCATTGATAAACTGGATTTTACAATTTACAGAAAACCCTCACGAAATAACTGATATCCACATTTTAAATCCAATCACCCCTCCCCCCACAAGTTAAAGGAGGTGTTGTTACATCTCATGTCTATCATTCCCTAAAAATTTGCTCTGATTCTTACAACACAGATGCACTAAATTTTATTAGAATCATTAGGGAACAAAGAGGAATTCAACGTTTTGTAAACGATTTTCAAACTGTGTCTAGTCCGTAGACATTTAATTTAGCAAATCGGTCAAAAATGTGCTATGAAAATAGATGTTTTCGTTGTGTCTTAATTTTTAAGTGACGGTAATTTCTTTTAATAGTGATTTTATTGCTAGATGTTTGCATGAATAGTTGAAGTATCTAAGGTTAGTAAATACAAAAGTCATAATGAAGAAACATTTTAGGCCATGGGAAGACTTAAAAAAAAGGATAACATTCTAAATTGTCATATTTCATAATGTTAGGCAAAAAGTATCGGAATTGGATGTTCAAAGTATCTGCTTGTCTAAGTTCCGTAAAGATGAGGTCTGATATGACGTTCTGATAACTTTTTTCTTGCACATTTTTAACTCTTAATGGAGCCTCTATATTTAAAATTGGGAGGTGTCCTAAACAAAAAAGTTGGAAGGGAGGGGGCCCCTAGGAGGTTGGGGAGAGGGGACTCTTGGAGGTTGAGGTCATTGGTGCGTGCGGTCCTTTATGGTTCAAATCCATAATCGTCTCACTAATCTAATATTGTTTACTTGTCTATTATAGCGACCACAGTCAAGTACTAAAGCCATGTCATCTTGATGAGTATTATTTCCTACTTTCTTTGTGTTTAGACACAAATTTATATCTCTTTTATTAGATATTTTATATTGCCAACTCTGCTCGATGGTACTTGTGTATTATATAGAACACACTCGAGTACCACCAAAATATAAATAATATGTATCTCTTAATTGAATTAGCATTCCCTGAGATGCCTTAGTTTTTTCGTTTCTACTTTCAAATCCCCTAAAATGTCAATTAATCTCCGACGTTTCCTATGTTCTGGCAACTGTGCACAGATATGTTTTAAAGTTCTATGAAGTCTTCCAGATTTATAAACATGTCTCAAGGTGGAATTGTGTCAAAGAGAAATTACGTAAATTCGAAAGAAATCTGGTCTGATCTCATTCCCTGTTAGTCTTGTTCGTACACGGATTGTAGACTTCTGATTGGCTGTTATCTTGTACTGGTCGTATTCATACACCTGTGATCTTGTACCGGCAGTATTCTAGCTCATTGGAGGTCAATGGTACGCCCTGTATGTAAATAAGCATTTCTACTCAAGTGTATGTTTTGTGGGCTGATCAACATCGAGTATATCAACAGTTCTGTCACCTACTCCTTCACTATCTCCATATTTTGTGAATGTTCTGTTCATAGAATTGGCCGAGTCATATATGTCCATTCTTTTAGAAACCTCAACTTTGCCGAACACGATCAGACCCGACATCAGTCAAACAAAGGAGTTGATAGATGAAATACCTTTAATTACGCCCGTGAAATGAAAACGAATGACCTGTAGCCTTTGCCCAGAGTGCATTCGTCGAATGACTACCAGTTTTTGTATCCACTGAACGAAGCCGTTCTCGGGTGAACACCATGTGAAGTCATTCACACCATGTAACTCCAAGAAATAACACGAATCTTTGGTGCTGTTTAAGACATTAATTAGAGATCGGTTTTTTATAATTCCCACTTACTTTTAAAATATACTTATATGATGAATTTTAGAAATCAACGTTTCTTCAAGTAGTAAATTTTGCGAAAGCTTACCATCTACGTAACTTTTCGGGAAGCTAACCTTTCTAGGGTCAAATGACTTCACTCAAATAACTCAACTGCAGGAAACAATTACGACAGCAAAATGTTTTATTTAGTTGTGTAACAATTAATTTTAAAAACAATATTGTTAAATTCCTCATTTGACTTTTAGACTCATTGAAGAATCTTTGATGATGCTAATCTTGGCTGATTTAAATCAGAGGCATAGTAAAGGCCATACTACTCCAATTTTTCATTTATTTATTTATTTTTTCTAGAGGCACTTCCTATGAAAAGGGTCATTTTAAAAACTTCAAAGGTGGTTCAATCGATTGGAAATTGGAAGTTCTAGTACCCTCTTTAAGATTAAAAAGTAATCGGCAGGCAACTAGCCTCCCCTCCTCCACGCCTTTTTTCCCAGATGCATCCGATAAAAGTTTTGAGATAGCCATTTTGTTAAAAATAGTTCAAAGATCATATAAAAAAAAAACTCAGTTGTCAACACAACCCCCCAGGACCCAGGGGCAGACGTTGTCAGCTATGCTCTGGGGGCATATATGATTATGATTCTTATGGAAAGAAAGCTCGCATAAACCTCAGAGAGGGTTCATTTGATTGGAAATTGAAAGTTTTAGTTCACTTTTTAAGAGTCAAAAGAGATCTCAGTGCAACTAGCACCCCCCCCCCCCCACGCCCTTTTTTTACAAATGCATCTAGTATAAAATTTTAAAATAGCTATTCTATTAAAAATAGTTCGAAGATCATATAAAAAAAAACTCCAGTGTCAACACAAACCCACAGGGCCCGGGAGCAGGCGTTGCAAGTTGTGCCCTTGGGGGCATATATGGTTCTTATGGAAGAAATGCTCGTATAAACTTCAGAGAGAAATAATTTGATAGAAAATTGAAATTTCTAGTTCACATTTAAGAGTCAAAAGAGATCGGAGGGCAACTAACCCCTACCCCGCCCCCTTTTTCCCTTATACATCCGATAAAAATTTTGAGATAGCCATTTTGTTAAAAATAGTTCAAAGACCACATAAAAATGACTCCGTTGTCGACACAACCCCTTCCCCATAGATTCCAGGGGCAGGCATTGTTAGTTATGTCCTGGAGGCATATATGGTTCTTATGGAAGAGATGCTCACGTGAACTTCAGAGAGGGCTAATTTGATTGGAAATTGAAAGTTTTAGTTCAATTTTAAGAGTCAAAAAAGATCAAAGGGCAACTCCCCCCCCCCATCCACGCCCTTTTTCCTCAAGTCCATCTTATAAGAACTTTGAGATAGCCATTTTGTTAAAAATAGTTCAAAGATCATATAACGAAAACTCCGGTGCCAACACAAACCCCCAGTGCACAGGAAAACTTTACTGAAAACGAATTATATTAAAAATATTTTTTTTCGTACTTATTACAACATTGTAAATAAACATAAAATTACACTAAAATTAAATTTTGAAGTGATGAGCTTTCAGCAATTGATATCATTATATATAGAATATTTAGTTTAATTTTATTAGTTCATTCTAAGACTGTTCATGACAAATATAGCTTCCCTACAAACAAGAGTTTGGATACTGCCCCCTTCCCTAACTGTAAATGTCAAAAGCCTACTACGTCATTGGTGCTTCACTGTGAACGAATTTTATTACAAATATTTTGTTTTCCAGTTATTGAACCATTGGAAATAAAAATAAAATTACAGTGAAATAAAATCTTGAAGTGACGAACTTTCTACAATTAATAGCATGATATTTCAAATATTCAGTTCGATTTTATTTGTACTTTTCAAGACTATTCAAGACACACATAGTTTTTAGTAAAGCACCAATGACGCAGTAGGTTTTAGACTTTTACAGTGGAAGAAGGAAGCAAAACCCAAGCTCTTCTTTGTCGAGATTTTGTTCGTTTCAAGCTGGATTTGCATATTCAATTTAAGTGTCATTCGTTTTAAGATTTACTTGCTCATTTATATATGTAACTATTGTTTGTTTATTTGCTATGATTGTTTATTTAATTTTTGTTCATTTTTGGTTTCATTTATACCTCAATAGCAAAATATTTTTGTTCGTTTTAAGCTTGATTCGCAAATATTCAGCTTAAGCTTTACTCGTTTTGAGATTTATTTATTCATTCCTATTAGTCGCTTTTGTATTGTTTTTTTGCTATGATTGTTTGTTTAATTTCTTTTCGTTTTGGGTTTAATTTATTCTTTAGTAGAAATTTCTAGTTGTTTGGAGTTTCAGTTATGGTAGGTTTCTATTTCTTCAGATTTTAAGTTTAATATGGCTTTTACTTTTCTTCAGAATTTTTTTTTCAGAAAGTTTTTTTTTAATTAATAAAATATATCAGTCATCCTAGAGCAGTTTTGCCACTTACCCTGAAAAAAATGTTTAGTAATCCAAAAGGAAAACCCTTTCGGACCCTATTTTGGAGAAACACAAACCAATTATTTTTACTAAAAGTCGAAAGAATAAACACAGCGTATCATGTAGGGAGTCCGGCTAACTTCCCCCCGGATAATTCCCCCAGACAAGTCCCTCCCAGACCCCCCCCCCTCATGATTTTCCCGGTAAATTCCCCACGTATATAAATTGAGCAGCCAAGCAGAAAGTATGACAATTAAAAAGATTAAAGAACATGTAGAACTGTTAACCATTTTACCTATATTCCAAAATACAGTGGGAATGTACGGTATAGAATACTGTATATTATTCAATTTTATATTCTATTATTTCCAGTCTTTTCTTTTTTGTTTTGAAATAAGCAAATAATTTTTTTACTTATTTGAAATAATGAGTTCTGTCCCATTAAAATTTGCTTAGTTGTGATTTGGAGTTCGACTCTATGCTATTTAAATTAAATTTAAACAAAAAACGCCCCTTAAAGATGCTATGCACGTGAAAACCTTCTGCTGTACGCCTAGGGGACGAATTCTTGACCGCAAGGGGTGAGCTAGTATCATTTACTTTAGATTTTGGTGCCGGAACAAGTCCAAGGGAAGTAACCATAAGTTTTTCATAGACCAGCCTGTATTTTTGTGCACTTCAATCATAGAGCAGATCTTCTACAGTTGCAACTAATTTTATATTTCAAAATTAGTTTCTTTAACCTTTGTCTTGCCCTGATATGATAGTTCGGCCCCAAACCCTCATAAACACGAAATAAAATAAAAATATAGGAATAAATGCTAAAGGATATGCTATTCAATATATTTTGTGGCGTTTTACAAAAGGAGGTAAGGCCAATTTTCAGGAGAGCAAAAACAATGAAAAAATCTTTCTCGCAAATCATAATTTAAGAAAATTCAGAATTTCAAAACTGATACCTAGTTAGCTTTAGAGCTGAACGCGCTGGAAATATCCAAACCGTTAAACTGTTTGTTGCTTATAAGATAAGGGACGTACGCCCTTTTAGTGAAACGGCAATCTAAAGTTTTCAACTTTTTACAATTTGCAAAATGGGCTTAAGTCCTTTTTAACTTTTATTTTTTCACTTACAAATTATCAATTCAATATATAATACAAAAAAAACCGGTGAAACAGCAATCATTCTTCTTCCGGAAGCTAAGCTTTGTTTGGAATATTTCGTTTTGCAAAATTCCTTGTAATAAAGAAGATTTCCGCTAAACCGGTGGAAATCCTTTGAGATGAAGTGAAAAAGATTTGGATACTTCTGGGAAAGAACCGGGATGGTAGAAGCTAGAGTCTTTATTCGTAGATTCATGAGTCGGAGTGGCCCATTTTCCTTGTGGGAAGTTTTGAACTGCAGTATTCCTGAATCTTCTGTGTACAGGAACCAGTGGATTTTGGTGCATTTGTGATCTTTTTTTGTCAGTGGCTGTGTTTCTTCTGACAAAGACCTTCGTGAAGAATTCAGCAGAATCAATTTTTTTTCGTTTTTTATCTAAGGGTCTATAGGTGTCTTGCCTTTGGCAGTCTTGATGATGTTTTTCCAGTCAGCAGGCAGGTTGAATGGAATGTTGGTAATTTTTGTTTTCACTGTCCTTGCATCGTCCCATTCGTAGTCTAAATGTGAGTAACTGGTTAATAAACTTCTAGTCAATTACCTCTAGGTCTCCGACAACAGATTTGGACAAAAAGTAAGACAGTATTACAATAAGAATAGCATTTTTATTCTGACCACAGCATGTGTCAGAGACAAGCACAACCTGCTTCAGATTTGACCAAATCTGGCCAAACAACAAATATATAGCTGAGGTGACCTCACTAGCTCCCTTTTATGACTGCCCCTTGTGCCATAAAAATGTGTGCGGTTTCTATCCTTCTCCTGAAACATGCATTGGCAAACTATACACCCATCAACTGAAAGTAAGAAGCAACATTTAAACTAAAAACAAACAGAAACTATTCCGTATATGTAGGAGTCCCCCCCTCTTTAATATCTGATTCTTCACGCTAATGTTTTTATAACTTTTAAAAAACTTCCAATTCTAAATTATAGCCCTTTTTTCAGGAGTCGTTCTCAAGAAATTGGGACAAACAGTCAAACTTTAGCATAGAGAGCAAGGGATGAAAGAGGAGGGCAACCCCTTCACAAATGGAATAATTACTGTTTGTTTTCGGTTTAAATGTTGTTCCTTAGTTTCAGTTGAAAAAAAAAAATTTTTTATTTAATTTCTGTTCGTTTTTCAAATAATACCGGTAAATCTGGATCATCCTCCATGAAAACTTCCCTCCCCTCATGGAAAACTTCTCCAAGGAGAGTTCATATCACGTAAAATACACCCACCCTCCGTAAAACAAATCCATATGCAAAATTGAGTTGGCGAAGTGAAAGTAAGACAAATAAAAAGAATTTCGTATAGGAATCCAATCAAATTTCCCCAGTGTAAAATCTCTTTTTGAAAGTTCACCTCTGAAGTTTCCCTCCCCCCAGAAATTGTCTGCATGAGCCCCACCCCAAGCACAAAATTCCTCCAACCCAAAAGTGTCGGTATATTTTCTTATAACAAATACTAAGCTATACACAAACAATGGGTAAATTCCATAAATTACAGCCCTTTCGCCACGGGCTCTGGGGGGTCATGTTACCCGAAGAGGAACAGTTATTGGATCTTTCAACTATGACAAACAACAAGTAGAACAACAGGGAAATTTTCACACAAGACAGTGGAACGCAACTTAAAATGAATATTTCGACCCTATATCCAAGGGCCGTCCTCAGCAAAACAAACGAAGAGAATAAAAAACAATATAAAAGAAACTTACATGAAAATTCAATTATTAAAACTGAAAAGTGTTTTTTTATTTTTTTATTTTTTTTAATAGCCCTAAAATCATTACTTCAAGGAAGTTCAACCAGGACTGGTACACCAAGCGAAGTGGACAGAGGACAATTCATTCAAATGGAATAAAAATACTCACAGACAAGCTTTTAAAGCAAATCTCGCCTTCTTGGCAGCCAGCTTAGATGGTCTATTCGTAACAGGTTGAGTGGAGTTATTTACTGGTTTTTTAATAAAATTAGGTTTGTGTAAAGGGCATTGAGCGAATATTCCCCCAAATCTTTATTTAAAGAAATATTACTGTTTATTTTGATTTTAAATTCAGTTGCCTCTCGAACAATCTGTTTTATGCCTAAATCATTGCTAATAAGGCAAGTTTCTTCAAAAAGCATTTTATGACTAGGGTTATCATAGATGTGACTGCTTAAAGCAGAATCAAAGGAAATATTTGTACTATTATAATTTAAAGCTTTAGTTATGTCATCTTTGTGTTGTTTTAGGCGTTTTTCTAAATTTTGATGGGTTCTACCAACATAAAAATGGCCACAGTCACATTGTATTTGATAAACCCCTCTTTGGCGAGTAACTGGGGTTACATCTTTACCAGAATTTATGAAAATTCATGATTTTAAAATTATTTGTAAATACGACATAAAAATTATTTTGTGTGCAAACTTTTTTTAAACTTGTAGTGAGTTTTGGAATATATGGAAGGTAAATTATATTTGAGGGATTGACTGTAACTTCACATTGTAAAAGACCCTTAATTTTACGGGAATGTCTTGCCAATCTTCGGATCATTGTATTGTTAATAAAGACAATAGGATAACCGTTTCCAAAAAATATGTCTCTAATAAAATTTAGTTCATCTGTGATGTAAGATTCAGAGCAAATGTTTAGGGCACGATCGACAAGAGATGTAACAACACCTCTTTTAACTTGTGGGGGGTTATTGGATTTAAAATGTAGATATCTGTTATTTTATGTGGGTTTTCTGTAAATTGTAAAATCCAGTTTATTTATGGTACGAATAATTAAAACATCCAGAAACGGTAATTTATTTGCATTTTCAATTTCTAAGGTAAATTGTAAATTTCGGTCATATGTATGAAGGGGATCTAGAAAGCCCGTAAGATCATTTCCCCCATAATTCCAGAGCGATATTACATCATCCATACAACGCCCCCAATAGACATGTTTTAAAAAATATGAATTAAAACTATGCTGAACAAAATTTTAATCTCAAAATTTTGATCAGACGACTTTGGAGAAAAAAGTGGTGAAGACAGGGGGTTAGTTGCCCTCCAATCTTTTTGGTTCCTTAAAAACCACATTAGAACTTTTAATTAACGTTTGCTTGCACCTTCTCCCGATCTTCTAGGACAATTAATTCAATACGACCGTACCTGAAAAAAAAACAACAAACACGTATCCGTGATCTTTCTTCTGGCAAAAACTGCAAAAATTACACATTTTGTATATAGAAGCTTGAAACTTCTACAGTAGGGCTCTCTGATACGCTGAATCAGACACAGTGATTTTTATTAAGATTGCTTGACCTCTAGGTGATATTTCACCTTTTTTGAAAATCCGGCAAATTTTCTCGGGCTCGTAGCTGAAATGTGACCTAACTTAAATGTAGTTAACTTAGTGTAGTCAACTGAAGTTACACTTTAGTTCTGATTTTTTCAAAGAAGAAAAAAGTTCAAGTTCTCTTCTGAATTTATCAAAGAAGAGAAAAATTAAAAGTTCGCTTCATAATTTTTCCAAAGAAGAGAGAAAAAACTACAGTTCAGTTCTGAGTTTTCTTAAAGAAGAAGAAGTTCCACTTAAGATCGGAATATTCTCAGAAAAGAAAAAAAAAGTTCAAGTCCCTCTCGAATTTTTCGCAAGGACGATAAAAAAAGGACGTTTTTGCAAGGATTCTGAAACATATCGATTCTGAATTTTGGCCAAAGAAGAGAAATATGTTCCAGTTCAAATCTGAATTTTCTTAATGAAGAGAAAGAAGTCTCACTCCACTTCTGAATTCTCGGTAGAAGATAAAAAAAGATATATTTTGAATCTGAATTTTTTCCAAGGAAGAGAAAAATTTTCAATTTAATTCCGAGTTTTCTCAAAGAAGTGAAGAAAATTTTAAGTTTTCTTCTGAATTTTTCCATTGCAGTGAAAAATGTTAAAGGTTCAATGTGAATTTTTTCAAACTAGAGAAATAGTTCCTGTTCAATTCGGAATTTTCTAAGCGAAGAAAAAAAAGTTCAAGTTCTCTTCTGAATTTTCTCAATGAAGAGAAAGAAATCACTTCTGAATTTTTGGTAGAAGACAGAAAAAGTTATACTTCGATTCTGATTTTTCTTTTCCGAAGAGAGAAAGTTCCACTTTAATTCTGCTTTTTTTCAAAGAAGTGAGGAAAAGTTCAAGTTCTCTTCTGAATTTCCATAGAAGAGAAAAATGGTAATGTTAAATTATGAATTTTTCCCAATCAAGAAAATGTTAAACTTCGATTCTAAATTTTCGGTAGAAGATAGAAAAAGTTACACTTCAGCTCGGATTTTTTCTAAGAAGAGAAAAAGTTTCATTTTAGTTGGGAATTTTCTCAAAGAAGTGAAGAACAAAGATAAAAAAAGTTCCACTTCTGTTCTGAATTTTTCAAAGAAGAATAAAAAGTTACATTTCGTTTACGAATTTTCCTGGAGAACAGAAATTGTTTCAGTTCAATTCTGAATTTTCTCAAAGAAGAAAAAAGAATTCTCACTACACTTCTGAATTTTTGGTAGAAGATGGAAAAAGTTATGCTTCGACTCTGAATTTTTCCGAAAAAAGGAAAAACGGTATCCTTCAGTTCTATGTTTTCCTAAAGAAAAAAGAGTTCCACTTTAGTTCTGAGTTTTCTCAAAAAAAGGAAAAATGATGATAAAAATGTTCCAGTTCTGAGCTGAATTTGTCGAAGAAGAGAATAAAAGTTTAATTCCTCTTCTGGATTTTTCCGAGGAAGTGTAAAAAATGCTAAGGTTTGATTCTGAATTTTTCATGAGAAGAGAAAAATGTTAAACTTCAATTCTGAATTTGCCAAAGAAGAGAAAACAAAGTTGTGTATCAATTCTGAATTCCCCCAAAGAAGAAAGAAGATCCACTTAAATTCTCAATTTTCTCAAAGAAGAGAAGAAAAGTTCAAGTTCTCTTCTAAATTTTTCTGGAGGAGAGAAAAATGTTACACTTCTATTCTGAATTGTTTCAAAGAAAAGAATACGATATACTCCAGTTCTGTGATTCACCAACAAAGGTAAAAAAGTTTCACTTCTGTTCTGAATTTTTAAAAAAGAAAAATTTTTCACAATTCTCTTTTTTATTTTTCCCATGGAGGTGAGAAAATGCTAAGGTTCAACTCTGAATTTTTTCTAGAGAAGAGAAAAAATGTTAAACTTCGATTCTGAATTTTCGGTCTAAGATAGAAAAAGTTATACTTCAGTTGTGAGTTTTCCTAAGATGAGAAAAAATTCCACTTTAGTTCGGAATTTTCTCAATGAAGAGAAAAAAAACGAGTTATCTTCTGATTTATCTCAAGGAAGAGAAAAAGTTACATTTCGATTGCAATTTTTTTCAGAGAATAGAAATAGTTCCAGTTCCAATCTGAATTTTCTCAAAGAAGAAAATCAATATCTCACTTCACTTTTGAATTTTTTGTAGATGTTGGATAAAGTTATACTTTGATTCTGAATTTTGTCCGAAGACAGAAATTCCCACTTAAGTTCTGAATTTTCTCACAGAATTACAGAAAAGTTCAAGTTCTTGTCTAAATTTTTTCATGGTATCTAACTGTTAAACTTCCATTTTTAATTTTTTTCAAAGAAGAGAAAGATGTTAAACTTTGATTCTGAATCTTCTCAAAGAATAGAAAAAGATCAAGTTCTGTTCTGGATCTTTTCTGAAGAGGAGAAAAAGTTAAAGCATCAATTACAGCACATCAAAGAACCTTAGTCTTGAGGCTCCACGCGCCTATCCAGAAGAAATGTAGAATTTGTTTCTTTTTCGATAAATATATGTAAATAAAGGAAAATTTGATTTGGTAAGATTGATGAATTTTTACTAGTAGTCAATTTCATGAAGATTCAGGGGAAAAATCTTAGAAAATATCGGTTATTCACTCTATCAGTGAAAAATCCTTGACAATTTTGCCTGTAATCTAGACTTTGTGTTCTATTGAAGCAAATTTTATTTTTGAAAAAGGTGGAAACACTATCAAATGATATAACGGGTCTCGATAAAAGTTAGAGCGTCAAATAGAGTGCATTAAAGAACCTTAATGTTGAATTTTCACGCACCTATCCACAAGAAATTTTGAATTTGTTGTTAGAGTATTAATAGTGTGGCAAAGTTCCGGGAATCGTTGGAAAATAATAGCAATAGAAAATATATCCATTGACGGTGTTCAAATGTTAGAAGATGCTTAAAATATTGATGACGGGTGTTGCAGGGGTGCGATATAGTAGTTATAGTGTGACACTGTGGCGTGAATTGCCTGGAGTATCACGCTCTAGGAGAGAAATACTGACTTCTTGCTGTTCAAACAAAAACTGTTTAATATAGATTCATCAGCTTATTTTATGAGTGAAAAGATTAAAAATATCCTAGGGTTGATGAGGAGGGATGCCACGTGGATGGCAGGGCGTGTAAAGCCGTAATGGTGTGGGAGTGTTTTGATGGTTATCATGAATGGCTTGGGTTGCGATAAGCTTGAATCAATGGGTTGAATGTATAATTTTTAACAAGAAATGTCTGAAAAATATTTTATGAATGATTATATGATGTCAGAGGGATGCTGCACAGTAGTAATAGTGTGGCACAGTGCTGGGAATCGTTGGAAAATAATAGCAAAAGAAAATATATCCATTGAGGGTGATCAAAAGTTACAAAACGCTTAAAATGTTGATGACAAGTGTTGAAGGGGTGCCACAAAGTAGTTATAGTGTAGTACTGTGGCGGGAATTGCTTCGAGTATCACGCTCTGGGAAAGAAATGCCGACTTCTGCTGTTCAAAAAATACTGTTTAATTCAGATTCATCAGCTCATTTTCGGAGTGAAAAGATTAAAAATATCCTATGGCTGTTGGGGATGCCAGGTGGATGGTAGTGCGTTTAGAGACGTGTTGGAGTGGGAGTGTTTTGAAAGTTATCATGAATGGCTTGGGTTGCGATAAGCTTGAACAAATGGGTTGAATGTATAATTTTGAACAAGAAATATCTGAAAAATATTTTAGGAATGATGATGTGATGTCAGAGGGCTGCTGCAGAGTAATAATAGTGTGACACAGTGCCAGGAATCGTTGGAAAATAATATCAATAGAAAATATATCCATTGATGGTGTTCAAACGTTAAAAGACGCTTAGAATGTTGATAACAGGTGTTGCAGGGGTGCCAAATAGTAGTTATAGTGTGGTACTGTGGCGTGAAATGATTGGAGTATCACACTCTAGAAATGAAATGCCGACTTCTTGCTGTTCAAAAAAACATACTGTTTAATTTAGATTCACCAGCTTATTTTCGGAGTGAAAATTTTTAAATCTCCAAGAGGTAATGAGTGGGGGGGGGTTAGTACCCCGTGGATGGCAGGGTTTGTAAGGCCGTGATGGTGTGGGAGTGTTTTGAAGGTTACCATGAAGGGCTTGGGTTGCGATAAGCTTGAATGCGATAGGCTAAATGTATAATTTTTTACAAGAAATGTCTGAAAAATATTTTAGGAATGATGATGTGATGTCAGAGTGGTGCTGCAAAGTAATAATAGTGTGGCACAATGCCGGAAATCACTGGAAAATAATAGCAACAGAAGAAATATCCATTGAGGGAGTTCAAACGTTAGAACACGCTTAAAATGAGGAGGATGCGTGTCGCAAGGTTGCCAGAAAGTAGTTATAGTGGGGTACTGTGGCATGAATTGCTTGGAGTATCAAACTCTAGGGTAGAAATGCCGACTTCTCGCTGTTAAAAAAATATCCGTTTTAATTTAGATTCACCAGCTTATTTTCGGAGTGAAACAAAATCCCGGTTTTTCAAAGGAATTGAAGAATTTGATTAAACCAAAATAAGCAAAAACAGAAATCAAATCATCTATCAAGCGTGAAACTAACCATTTCTCTAAGAAAACTTTTCAAAAAATAGAAAAAATATATTAAATTTTCCTTAATTACCCGTGCAATATGACTAAAATGAAGAATTTATGCACTCTTTCAGTTAGTTAAGACTAAGTTTTGCGATAATGGACCATCTGTCTAAGAAAACACAGAAAATAGAAAAATGTATTACATATTCCTTTATTACCCATGCGATATGACTGAACTAAAGAATGTATGGACTATTTCAGCTAGTTACTACTAAGTTTTACACATGGGGGGTATTTTTATGAGAAAACATACAGAATAGAAAAATATATCAAATGTTCCTTAATCACCCTTACAATATGAGTAAAATGAAGACCTTATGCACTCTTTCAGTTACTCAAGATTAAGTTTGGCAATAATAGGCCATCTTCCTAAGAAAAGACACAACAACAAGCCCACTCCACCTTTAATTAGGTGCTAGGAGTCATACCTTTCTTCAATTCATACATTTTTTTTCATTTGTCATTTTTTTTAACGTTTTATTTTTTGTTTGTTGTGTTTTTTAACTGCTTTTTCATTATTTTAATATTGTTGTAAATTTCTTTTAATTAATAAAATTTGTAGGTACAATAACTCTAATCCTTTAGATTTAAAATAAAAAACAGGTTTTTTTAACTGAAAGTAAGAAACGACGTTATAACTTAAAACGAACAGAAATTATTCCGTATATGAAAGGGGCTGTCCCCTCCTCAATGCCTCGCTCTTTACGCTAAAGTTTTTTTTAAATAGAGTTCGAGAAAGTCAAACTTTAGTGTAAAGAGCGAGGCATTGAGGAGGGAACAGCCTTTTTCATATACGGAATAATTTCTGTTCGTTTTAAGTCTTAACGTCGTTCCTTACTTTCAGTTAAAAATACTTATTTTTTATTTAATTTTTGAACGTTTTTGAATTAATTTAGGTTTTGATTTTGGTTCTCCATACATGAATCATTAAAAAAAAATTTGCTTATCAATTTTACATTTATTTGGTTAAATGGCCTCCTCGAAAGCTGTTTAATTTTGTTTACGAACGATTTTATTAGTGATAAATATACGTAACTCACAAATTAACTTACGTAACGAACTTCTATATTCATATATTCTTAATACGTATATTAGGGGTTCGCCCCCTATTCAATACCTTGCTGTTTAAGCTAAAGTTCGAATTTTGTTCCAACTCTTTATAAATGACCGCTTAATCACAAAGGCCGTTAATTAGAATAGATAGGTCTTATGAAAGTACTAAAAAATCTTTGGCTTAAAGAGCGAGGCAAGGACTAGGGGGTGAACCCAATCATATAAGTAGTATTTCCTGTTCGTTTGAAGTTTTGATGTTGCTCCTTACTTTCAGTTGAAAAATTTGTTTTTTTTTTATTTAATTTCTTATCTATTTTTTAATAATGCTGGGATGTTTTCCGACGGCGTGCCAAATTTTGGCTGTAAATACGCTGTTCTTGCGTGTGCGAAAAATGGAAAATCTCGTTTGTCGCGCAATAGATTATTTTTGGAATGCAGTTCTCGATACAGAATACTGGGAATAGTAGTTTAGTCCTTTTGATTAAATTTACCTTTCGAGTTCTGTCGAGGTCAAAGAAAGAAAAAAAATGCTTTGAACGTTTCGGCAAAAAAATAAAATGCCCAAAACGTATTATTTGACAATGATGTGCACTGTCATTACATAAAAAGTACGCCGTCACTACGCAACGTGTGTGCAGACTTTACATATAGTGTGAACAGCCATTAAGTTAAAAGAAAATAGAACACTTTGAACGTTTCGGCAAAATAATAAAATGCCAAAAAAGTGTTATGTGACACTGCTGCGTGCACTGTCATTGCGTAAGATGAGCACCGTCATTACGCAGCACCCATTTGTGTGTTGTGCTCGGTTACAATCGGGGATTCTCCATGGGTCCCGACGCAAGGTTATATAAAATTTGTGTCATCCATATTACATCTGACCCTTTAAAGCGGGGTAAGTTGTGTGACGTCATTGGAGTCCAGAGGGGTGAGTCGTGGGAATCTCACCATCTGAAATAAGATTACGTCAAGCATTTTACACCCGGAAACAGGAGCCACATTGCACAGGTGCGACAGCATGAGAGGCTGGTAGCTCGACTTATACGCTCCCTATCTGGCGAGGGTGTGTCGCTGGATATGTTCCCTATATTAAAACACCCGGCCTAGCAACCTCTATTATTGCTACTTGTGTATTATACCAACCAAACCAACGGTTACTCATTAAAAAAATATTGGGATACATGGAATCTCGGGAATCTTGCCAGGACATGTTGTCGGAATCTTGCCAGGGCATGTCGTGACGTTAGAGGGCTCTCATGGAAATCTTGCCAATACTGAAAAATACTGGAACACCTGGGAGTATCATAGGAAGTCTGTCAGTATTGTTGTGATGTCACACGGCATGTCGTGGAAATCTTATGCTATTTTTCTTAGGGATGTCACGAGAATCTTGCCTGGGTTTGCGCTCGGAATCCTATGGAAAAGGGATAGGGCTTCCGTAGGAATCACATATTAATTTCCTAGGGATATTGTCAAATCTTACCAGGGCATGCGCTCTGAATCTTCCCAATACTGAAAAATACTGGAACACCTGGGGGTATCATGGAATCCTATGCTATTTTTCCTATCTGTACCTTTAAAAGCCCATGCTATTTTCCTATGGACCAATTTAAAGCGAGAGGGTGTGTCTCTAACTGTATTACCTTTACTAGAACACATGGGCTAGTACCTCGATTTATTATTTTAACCGAAACTTTAGTATTTTAAGTCAAACTTTAGTGTAAAGAGCGAGGCATTGAGGAGGGAACAGCCTTTTTCATATACGGAATAATTTCTGTTCGTTTTAAGTCTTAACGTCGTTCCTTACTTTCAGTTAAAAATACTTATTTTTTATTTAATTTTTGAACGTTTTTGAATTAATTTAGGTTTTGATTTTGGTTCTCCATACATGAATCATTAAAAAAAAATTTGCTTATCAATTTTACATTTATTTGGTTAAATGGCCTCCTCGAAAGCTGTTTAATTTTGTTTACGAACGATTTTATTAGTGATAAATATACGTAACTCACAAATTAACTTACGTAACGAACTTCTATATTCATATATTCTTAATACGTATATTAGGGGTTCGCCCCCTATTCAATACCTTGCTGTTTAAGCTAAAGTTCGAATTTTGTTCCAACTCTTTATAAATGACCGCTTAATCACAAAGGCCGTTAATTAGAATAGATAGGTCTTATGAAAGTACTAAAAAATCTTTGGCTTAAAGAGCGAGGCAAGGACTAGGGGGTGAACCCAATCATATAAGTAGTATTTCCTGTTCGTTTGAAGTTTTGATGTTGCTCCTTACTTTCAGTTGAAAAATTTGTTTTTTTTTTATTTAATTTCTTATCTTTTTTTTAATAATGCTGGGATGTTTTCCGACGGCGTGCCAAATTTTGGCTGTAAATACGCTGTTCTTGCGTGTGCGAAAAATGGAAAATCTCGTTTGTCGCGCAATAGATTATTTTTGGAATGCAGTTCTCGATACAGAATACTGGGAATAGTAGTTTAGTCCTTTTGATTAAATTTACCTTTCGAGTTCTGTCGAGGTCAAAGAAAGAAAAAAATGCTTTGAACGTTTCGGCAAAAAAATAAAATGCCCAAAACGTATTATTTGACAATGATGTGCACTGTCATTACATAAAAAGTACGCCGTCACTACGCAACGTGTGTGCAGACTTTACATATAGTGTGAACAGCCATTAAGTTAAAAGAAAATAGAACACTTTGAACGTTTCGGCAAAATAATAAAATGCCAAAAAAGTGTTATGTGACACTGCTGCGTGCACTGTCATTGCGTAAGATGAGCACCGTCATTACGCAGCACCCATTTGTGTGTTGTGCTCGGTTACAATCGGGGATTCTCCATGGGTCCCGACGCAAGGTTATATAAAATTTGTGTCATCCATATTACATCTGACCCTTTAAAGCGGGGTAAGTTGTGTGACGTCATTGGAGTCCAGAGGGGTGAGTCGTGGGAATCTCACCATCTGAAATAAGATTACGTCAAGCATTTTACACCCGGAAACAGGAGCCACATTGCACAGGTGCGACAGCATGAGAGGCTGGTAGCTCGACTTATACGCTCCCTATCTGGCGAGGGTGTGTCGCTGGATATGTTCCCTATATTAAAACACCCGGCCTAGCAACCTCTATTATTGCTACTTGTGTATTATACCAACCAAACCAACGGTTACTCATTAAAAAAATATTGGGATACATGGAATCTCGGGAATCTTGCCAGGACATGTTGTCGGAATCTTGCCAGGGCATGTCGTGACGTTAGAGGGCTCTCATGGAAATCTTGCCAATACTGAAAAATACTGGAACACCTGGGAGTATCATAGGAAGTCTGTCAGTATTGTTGTGATGTCACACGGCATGTCGTGGAAATCTTATGCTATTTTTCTTAGGGATGTCACGAGAATCTTGCCTGGGTTTGCGCTCGGAATCCTATGGAAAAGGGATAGGGCTTCCGTAGGAATCACATATTAATTTCCTAGGGATATTGTCAAATCTTACCAGGGCATGCGCTCTGAATCTTCCCAATACTGAAAAATACTGGAACACCTGGGGGTATCATGGAATCCTATGCTATTTTTCCTATCTGTACCTTTAAAAGCCCATGCTATTTTCCTATGGACCAATTTAAAGCGAGAGGGTGTGTCTCTAACTGTATTACCTTTACTAGAACACATGGGCTAGTACCTCGATTTATTATTACTTGTCTATTATCCCAACCTCATCCCAATTACTCATATAAAAAATACTGAAACACATGGTAATTATGCCAGGGCATGTTGGGATCTTGTCAGGGTGGGAATCTTGCCAGGGCTACCGTGACGTTAGAGGGTGTGTTGTAGGAATCTGAGGAGGGCATGTTGCAGAAATCCCATGTTAATCTGCAATGGGTGTTGCAGAAGTGCCTACGGGGATACTACTGCCGATATAAACAATAATTGGTTTGTGTTATTTTTTGGCCAATCTTACCTTAAGAAGCATCATAACTATGATTTTATGTGATAAAAACCAAAGATATTGTATGTCTTCGGCTTGTGGTTGTTATTAAATTTAAAAAAAAAGAATTTTCCAACTGAAAATAAGTAATAACATTAAAACTTAAAACAACCAAAAATTATTATGTATATATTTTAAAGATCTCTTCTTTCCTTCATTTCAGTGATTTGAGAATTGCTAAGCTTGTGACTTTTATTTCTGTAAAAAAAAAGTTTCGACCTCTTTGGCCGTTTTGTTACTATGCCTTACGAAATTAGTTCCGTAAATATCGCTGATTTAAGTTACGCAGGAGAATCTTTCCATGGAGAAATCACTCGTGGGGGAAGGGAATTGTCCATGGAAGGGGAGCTGGATTTCCCGACATTATTTAAAAAATTATCAGCAATTAAATAAAAAACAAGTTTTTTTTCAACTGAAAGTAAGAGGCTACATTAAAACTTAACGAGAACAGAAAATATTACGAGATGATTGCCTCGTACGTATATGAGATGGATTGCCTGTCCTCAATAGCTCGCTCTTACGCTAAAGCTTTTTTTTTACTTTTAAAATAGGTTATTATTCTGATTAAACAGCCTTTGTGATTCATGAGTCATTCTTAAAACACTGGCTCAAAAATTAAGTTTAGGTTATTATAATGTTATTATTAGTTTTAAAAAAAAGTAAAATTAATATGCATTAATATTCTGTGTATGAAAGGGGCTGTTTCCTCCTCAAGGCCCCGCTCTTTATGATAACGTTATTTTGTTGTATAAAGTAGAGTTGTAAGAAAGATTCAACCTTTAGCGTAAAGAGCGGGGCGTTGAGGAGGGGACAGCCCCTTCCATACACAGAATAATTTCTGTTTGTTTTAAGTTTTAATGTCGCTTCTTTCTTTCAGTAAAAAAAAAAAATTCTTTACAGATATTTTCTCTTACATCTGCCCTCAATGCACAATGTAGCAATTCCTATTAGAGTAAAAATTTGCGATTCACAAAGAAATAATGCCAGATTTTTTAATTTAATAATAAGATCCTTGCAAATAAATAAAAAGAAAGCGGTGAGTTTATTATTGCAAGATTCAAGAAGGGTTTTAAAAGAATTAAAAACATTTTCCCAAGAAGCGGAAATAATTTAAGCTCCTGTCCTTTTCTATCGACAAAGAATAGTTTCTTTTTCATTGAAATATAGCCGAAATATGCAGAAAAACAAACTTGGACATACCAGAAATAATTGCTATGAGACTGATCAGTGATGCATGTTAGATATTTTTGAGAAGCCTGAAAAGAAGGCAAGAAGACATTACAAAAATAATTTTCAATACAACTCGTGTAAGCATCCCTTATCATAGGCAGCGGGCTAGCGGCAAGCTCCCGACCTTGCTATTTTCGAACGTTATTTAGTCTGGGACCCAGACAACTATTATGTGACAACTAGGTGATCAGAAAAACACAGTCAGTTTGACAATAGTTTCGGACTAAATCGACCACGCTGAATCCGAATATAGGTGGGGGCAAAGTTGGAGATCACGGCTTGACCTTGTAAAAACAAAAAAACACCCTTTATAGGCTTATAAAACGAGTACAGACTCTTTTTTTTCTAAAGTTATACCACTCCGATTTAGTGGTGCAACATCTCAATTTGGTCCTAATATGGTCTTCTCATAGAATATGTTAAATTTTTTCCGATATATTGTACAGCCCAGGAGCTATAGGCTAATATTTATTAATTTTCCCCGAAAATCTCAAAATTCAAAGATTCATTTTCAACTAAACCACGTATCTCGGACTTATCTAATAATTTTTTGTTGTTCGTTCTTTTCCAGAATTTACCTTTCGTATTTAGCTTCACATTTCCGTAAAGTTCAAAGCTTAAACGGTGAAGCCGTCTAGAATTTTTTGAAAAAGTGTAGGCCTAAAAATATATACAGAAATACATTTGTCCAAAATGATGATGTGACACATCTTTTATGCTAGAATTTAACGCCAAATCTGAATATCAACTTTACTTCGCAGCCCAATCTTAACTTCGTTTGTGATAGGCTAATTACTTATTTGTAGGCATAAAAAATTTTTTTTTGATTAATGGTATTACAGGACATGTTTTTATACCAAATTTTGACGCCGAGTCCAACGGTAGTGTTAACTTGGTCATCGTGTTTAAACTTTAGTTGCTATATGCTATTTAATTTGCTATAAACTCCGATTTTCTTACAAATATAGTTGTAAATCCAGATTATAATCAACCTACGAAGCTTTGCAAGGTAGCAAACAGAGTAAACGGACACGGAAGAACCATGCTCGACAGAAGCTGAAAGCTCAAACCTGTAAGATGATTAAAGAGTGTTTATTATTTTAAGTACTGTAAGTAAAGCTTACTGTAAGTAAAGCTACAGGTAAAGCCTGTCAAAATACAATTCCTGCACATCCCAACGGTTTTCCTCAAACATACAAAAAAAATCCCGTTAATCCTCGTCCGAATCGTCGCTGTCAGCACCACATCACCCACCACATGCGCAAAGAATTTCGCTTAGCCTTATTTCCAAACAAGGGCATTTTTTACCGCATACAGTTTTACAGTAACAAAAGGTTGAAGATGGAGTGTTTCCTTGTTTAGAAATGGAGGTCAGGCAGTCAGCGCTGATGTTACTGGACTTACTCCTAAAATATCCTGATGGGTCCAGTCAAATTCATATGGGTTGAAGATATAGGGCTTAGGAATCACAGCCTGAAGAATAATGCTCCACTGAAGTATAGCTCTCTTGACGTGAGATGCAAAAGAACCATCTGTTGGGGGTAAGCTGTTCAAGTTCTTTTTTCTGGGAAATAAATGAATTCGGAGGTCATTGAGAGAATCAAATTCTGACTGTTTTTTCGCTATATACCAATGCAGTCAATTTCGTACAAATACGCAAGATTTCGGGCTCGTACATAATGATGTTTTTGATATCACTCCTCATTTTCTGTGTAAGATCAGCAATTTCTTGAATGATCTGTGATTTAACAGCAGATGTAGCAAATGTTTTTTTGCCCTTTGAGAAGAAAAAACTGACCATGTCACATTCACTAATGCAATGTAGCAGCCCTATTGACTCTACAACAGCCCACGATGTTCTATTCACAATTTTATGGATCGGAAAGACATTGTCACAGAACTGAACGTAGAGCTCGGGTTCATGGCCTGGGTCACACCTGCAGAGGAATATTTTGCGATAGTTCTGTAATAAAATGACAACAATATCTGTGTCATTTGCTTCAACAATTACTTGGGAACATCCATTTCTGTAGCATTCGGCAACATGGAGAGCAAAACGCGTGTCTGCTTCTTCATGTGTGCTGCACAAGTTCACTTCGTAGTCCGGGTTCGGATCTATAGTCATTTTGGATGGGACCAGTTTTAGCACCTTCATTCTATCACTGAATCCACCAGAGAGGTAAATGGTAAATCCTAATTCAGAAAGACAGACATGGCTCCACAATTCAAAAATCGATTCGTTAAGTCTTGTCTTACTCTCTGACTGCATAAGCAAATATCCCAGTTTTCTAGCACCATGCTCTTCGTGACGATAAAACTCTTCGTCAGTGTACTTCCTCTCCGCTCATGACGTCCACTACTGTCTTTTAGAACAATAGGATTCCCGGAAATATTTACAAGGCCGAACACTCCGTCATACCGATCAGCTACAATATGCAGCTCGGTTGTAGTTTTTGGGAGTCGATTTAAGAGCCTTGCAAGGATTCGTATCGAAAATGCCTCAACGGTTTCGGTTTTGTCTAGCACTTGCGACCGGATTAACGGCATGAAATCTACCACCACACCAGTTCCCATTAATCAGAACTTCGCTAGGCCAACTTTCTAAACTTGCAGAGGTGCGAATGAACTCGAGAAAACTTGACTTCTTACCCGATCGAAGTTTTAATACGTTTAAAGACATAGGTTAGACCTATGTCTAACCAAGTATACTACTCCATGTATACCATAGTACAACCTAAGCCATGTTTAATGTAGTACTGATGGTGGGGTGTAGTACTCAAATTCTGAGGTACAGATCCCATCGTGTACTACTGCAGGGGTGAAATAATACATTATGTTGATGGTAGTACATAAGACAAGTAATATCCCTAACTCTAGGCTAGGGTAGGCTATGCCAAATGTTAGATATACCCAGCATTTGGTATAGGGTATCCAAAATAACAGATTTGTAGTAGATTGGCGGTCTCAGTAACAAGGTGGTCTCAGTAACCTCAAGACTAACAAACCCTAAGAAATATCTTATCTAACTTAGCCTAATTACAGTATACGCCAAGTCTACATAGAAATGCTACAATATGTTCTTCAGACAGCTTGAGATAAAAACTGATTCTTAATTCCAACCTGGTCTTGAGTTTTCGTCTTCAAGTCTTTTACTCATTTCCAGCAATCTGAAAGTTATTTAGCCTACTTGTCCAAGAAATTACGTAGTTACATAAGTCAGGCATTACGCATCGTTCAGTTCCTTTTCTTAGCTCTAACCACTAACAGTACAGCTTCTCAATCACCAACCTCAAGTTTAATCAGTAACAGAGTTTACAAAATTTTGGTTGTTGTTGATAGTGCTTACGGGCTGTTGCCCACTGCACACGTGACATAAACAATGTTTTCAGACACACAAAATCACTTAATCTTTCACAGCTATATTTAAAGGTTGGCTTAATAGAGTGTAATCTTTGAAGATGACCAGGGCAGGTTCTTGGCTTAGGATTTGTAGGGATACTTTAAATGTCCCATTCTTATCAGCAGATAAACTGAAAATCAGTCAGCATTATAAATAAATTTTGAATTAAGACAAAAAAAAAAAAAAAAAAAATTGATATTTGGTTGAAAAGTAAAGTTCATATTCGGATTGGGCGTTAAATTCTAGCATAAAAGATGTGCCACATCATCATTTTGGAAAAATGAATTTTTGCATATATTTTTTGGCCTATACTTTTTCGAAAAATTCTACACGGCTTCGCCGAACAGTTTAAGCTTTGAACTTTACGGCAATGTGAACCTAAATACGAAAGGTAAATCCTGGAAAAGAATGAAAAACAAACAAATTATAGAAAGGTCCGAGATACGTGGTTTAGTTGAAAATGAACCTTTGAATTTTGAGATTTTCGTGGATAATTAATAAATATTAGCCTATATCTCCTGGGCTATACAAGATATCGGAAAAAATCTAACATATTCTATGAGAAGACCATATTAGGACCGAATTGAGATGTTGCACAACTAAATCGGAGTCGTATAACTTTAGAAAAAAAAAGAGTCTGTACACGTTTTATAGGCCTAAAAAGGGTGTTTTTTGCTTTTACAAGGTCAAGCCGTTATCTCCAAAATTGCCCCCACCCATATTCGGATTCAGCATGGTCGATTCAGTCGTAAACTATTGTCAAACTGACTGTGTCTTTCTGACCACCTCAACTCAGAAATAAACGAGATACGCTTTAGTGGCTCCCAGACTAGTTGTAGAGCAGTTCTTTTCAACCTTGAAAGATGTTAAAACAGATTATAGAAACTCGCTCAAAACTGTGACCCATACCTCAATTATGCAGACCAAGTATGGCATGAAAAGAAAAAGACATGCGTCCAATGATTTAGAGCTCTATGTCCCCCTCTTAAAACTACTCAAAATTGTAAAAGTTAACGTGATGGCATAGGAGGATTGATTTTCACATAGAAAATATCTTTTTGAGGAGGAAATTCCCCCACAACCCTTGGGGCAAGGGTTTTGAGTCATGCCCTAAGGGCATATAAGGTTCTTATAGAAGGCAATGTGGTAGAAACTTCAAAACAGGCTCATTCGATTGGAAATTCGAAGGCCTAGTACCCTTTTTAAATGTCGAAAATGATTGGAGGGCAACTAGCCCCCCCCCACCCATCATTCCCTCAAACACATCCAATTAAAATTTTGAGATATCCATTTTGTTAAGCGTTGTTGATTTCCAGATAGAAAATATATTTTTGAGGAGGACACTAGTAGTAAGGCATCTAGTACCACGGAAAGTGATTACGTAATATGCCTTACCACGGGTCAAGCACCTATTATTACGAACGATACATTGGTTGGCAGACATGTTTTCTATTATGACACCCATTTTTTGGAGGTCAAACTCATGGATACATGTTTATTTATTTTTTTTTTTTTAAACTGGTATTTTTTCAATGAAGCCCATAACACTTTGCAGAAACCCGTGAATGTAGGAGTGAAAGTCCGTTCGTAGTATATCTGAATCCAATTACTAATCAAGTTAGTGTGACCGCCATTTTTCAATCTGGTTAGGTGGGTATAATCTGGTTTGGTTCGTTATTGTGAGAGGGTTACTCAATTTACATCTTAGTGTTAACTGGGCGATGACTTAGTCTAATTGCGTAGGTATGCACTGTGTTGTCAATTTTAAATAGTTTAGAAATAAAAAAATTTACAACAAATGGCTGAAAAGGATTTTGAGGGAGTTGAGTTGCACGAGGGTTGACGTGCACGAGGGTTCAGTTAGATGCAGATTCAGTTACATGGGGATTAGCTAAATGGGGTCGAGTTACACGAGTATTCAGTAGCACGAAGGTTCAGTTGTACGGGGTTTCGGTTATACAGGGGTTCAGTTACAGGGAGGGTTCAGTTGCACGGGGGGGGGGGGTATCTGCTAGAAAAAACACTTCATTCTAAACAAATACGAACATTTTGAAAAGAAGACAAAAAATTGGACGCTATAATCAGAATTATTTGATTAACATTTAAAAAGGGGTAATGAGATATGTGATCTGTATAATACACTAGTGATGTTTGATAAGTATTGTCAATTTAAAATCGGATCTACCGTTCCCTTCGGTCCCCCTTTTCTGCGGGCAGGGTGGGATGGGGTCAATTTTGGAGGGAAAATATCTACATCAAGGGGAAGGCTCAGAGACTCTTCGTTACCACATTTCTGAGGGCAGGGGAGGGGGAGAAGGTGATAGTATTCCAAAACAATAATTCAAGCATATAGAATTTATGCTCCTAGTGGAAGCTCGTAAAGCCCTTCCCCCTCCCCGCGCTAGGATTATTGCCTGGCTGTACCTCTAAATACAGAGAATTAAGTTGATAGTATTTCGATAAAATAAGTCAAGTATAATAGAATTTATGCTCCTAGTGGAACCTCGTAAAACCCTTCCCCCTCTCCCGCACTAGGATTACTGCCTAGCGGTGACAATGGATATTACCTCTAAATACAGAGAATTAAGGTGATAGTATTCCGATACAATAAGTCAAGTATACTAGAATTTATGCTCCTAGTGGAAGCTCGTAAAACCTTTCCCACTCCCCGCGCTAAGACTATTGCCTAGCTATGACAATGGATATTAGCTCTAAATACATAGAATTAAGGTGATAGTATTCAGATACAATAAGTCAACTATAATAGAATTTATGCTCCTAGTGGAAACTCGTAAAACCCTTCCCCCTCCCCGCGCTAGGATTATTGCCTGGCTGTGCCAATGGATATTACCTCTAAATACAGAGAATTAAGGTGATTTTATTCCGATACAATGAGTCAAGTATACTAGAATTGATGCTCCTACTGGAAGTTCGTAAAACCCTTCCCCCTCCCCACACGAGGATTATTGACTAGCTGTGACAATGAATATTACCTCCAAATACAGAGAATTAAGGTGATAGCATTCCGATTCAATAAGTCAAGTATAATAGAATTTATGCTCCTAGTGGAAACTCGTAAAACCCTTCCCCCTCTCCCGCTCTAGGATTATTGCCTAGCTGTGACAATGGATATTACCTCTAAATACAGTGAATTAAGGTTATGGTATTCCGATACAATAAGTCAAGTATAATAGAATTTATGCTCCTAGTGGAAACTCGTAAAACCCTTCCCCCTCACCGCCCTAGGGTTATTTCCTCGCTGTGACAATGGATATTACCTCTAAATACAGAGAATTAAGGTGATAGTATTCCGATACAATTAGTCAAGTATAATAGAATTTATGCTCCTGCTGGAAGCTCGTAAAACCCTTCCCACTCCCCGTGCTAGGATTATTGCCTAGCTGTGACAATGGATATTACCTCTAAATACAGAAAATTAAGGCGATAGTATTCCGATACAATAAGCCGAGTATAATAGAATTTATTCTCCTAGTGGAACCTCGTAAAACCCGTCCCCCTCTCCCGCTCTAGTATTATTGCCTAGATGTGACAATGTATATAACCTCTAAATAAAGAGACTTAAGTTGATATTATTACGAAAAAATAAGTCAAGTATACTAGAATTTTTGCTCCTAGTGGAAGCTCGTAAAACTCTTCCCCCGCCCCGCGCTAGGATTATTGCCTAGCTCTGACAATGGATATTACCTCTAAATACAGAGAATTAAGTTGTTAGTATTCTGATACAATAAGTCAAGTATACTAAAAATTATACTCCTAGTGGAAGCTTGTAAAACCCTCCCCACTCCCCGCACTAGTATTATTGCCTAGCTGTGACAATGGATATTACCTCTAAATACAAAGAATTAAGGTGATAGTATTCTGATACAATAAGTCAAGTATACTATAATTTATGCTCCTATTGGAAGCTCGTAAAACCTTTCCCACTCTCTGCGCTAGGATAATTGCATAGCTGTTAAAATGGATATTAAGTCTAAATACATATAAGTATGGTGTTATTATACCTGTACAATAATTAAACTATGCTGGAATTGATACTCCTCGTGGAATCTCTTAAAACCCGTCCCACGCCCTGCGAGAAGATTATTGCCTAGCTATGACAATGGATATTACCTCTAAATACATATAATTAAGGTTTTAGTATTCCGATGCAATAAGTCAAGTATAATAGAATTTATGGTCCTACTGGAAGCTCGTAAAACCAGTCCCCCCCCCCGCGCGAGTATGTGTTACGGTACGTAACAATAGTTTATGCTTATTAATACAGAGAATTAATGAGTTTTTGTTACAGAACCATATTTTACGCACAAAAAACTTGTGAATCAGCGTGGAAGCTTATAAAATCCTCGACCTTGTCGAATCGGATCTCCTAATTGCTTTTGACTGTAAATTCTAGTTTGTTGAAAGAAAATTATGGAAAATACAATTCTCTGGTTCAAATGTGAAACTTAAGTCCTTTTTTGGATTGAAAAATAGAACTATATCCGTAAAATCTGAACTAATACTTCAATATTTTTTTCATCAAAACTAACTATTTTTATTTTTTTTAACTTCGAAATTTTTCAACTTTATTTATTTTTTTCTTTTTGTATCTATCTTAAAATGTCAAAGTATGCTTACGGTTCTAACAATTGCGCTCTATGATTGGTCAGAGACACGATGTGGCTTTCCCACCGGTATTCTATGACCGCTTATCGTCACTACCTAGTCTACTGCATGTATTAAATCAGTATTTTTTACACAATGCAAGGTTAAACGCATAAGACATATATTTTAAAAAAGAAAGTGAAGATGGAACATTTTAATATAGTATGCTCTCATAACAAGGTTATTTTAGCATTGAATGCCGACAAGGAGAAGTATTTAAACTATGAAACAAGTACAAGTGGTAGCACTATTGGAAATGTATGCCTGCATTGTCATGACAGTTAGGAATTAAATTTCGTTGGAATACCGAAAAAATTCAACTCTTATGATGGTGGTTATGCGAGATTGAGATCTCCAGAGATGATTGCACTCAAAGAGAATGCTAACATAAAAATAATTGTTGATGATAGAGGAAAACTCCTTGCTACTGCTGCAGGTAACACATTACCTACGGATACATCCAATCATCAGCTTTCGGGTATTAGCATTCAACGGAAGGCTAGTAAAAGAAAGGCCTACTCTGCTATTAATATCGTAAACTATATCTTGTTTACGTGCCGAAACTGCTACCTGTGTAAAAATAATGTGTTAATAGACAGTGAAATTGCAAGAAAAATAAAAATGGCATTGTCAAAAAATATCACTACGGAATATAAAGATGAAACGATGAAGAACAAAGCACCAGCAAACATTACTGGCATTGATCAAACAGTCAATGAATCAAATAATAGCAAAGACAAAAAGCATATTGAGCCTGTTCATGAGTCACCAGTAAAAATTGTGTATGATTCAAAATGGAATAATAATTATTCTACTGATTACGAACTAAGAGACGACAATAACTACAATATCAAGAGAGAACATGGGGAACTATTTTATGGAACAGATTCAAAATGTCCAAAGTTAATCATTGATATTAATAATGTATCATAATATATTTTTGTATTAATATTCAACATAGCATTATTTCATTAAAAATATTACATTGTTACGTGTTCATTATACTTTAGTGTAAGCTAGCGTATCAAACGTTTAAAATGTATATTAAAATATCGGAGATGTAGGAAAAGGAATTTGCGTACATCTATTGTCAGACACCCTATTTCCGTAAAATCTGAGCTATTAAGGGTTTTTTACCGTAAACTCTAGTTTTTTTTTGTAAGAAAATTATGGAAATACAATTCTCTGGTTCAAATGCGGAACTTAAGTCTATTTTTGGATCAAAAATAAAACTATTTCCGTAAAATCTGAGCTAATAAGGCTTTTTCAACCGTAAACTCTAGTTTCCTTTAAGAAAATTATGTAAAATACATTTTTGTACGTATCTTAAAATGCAAAAATATCATTCTTGAATTAACCTCATGGACATACAATACAGAAATTATAAAAAAAAATTGTAATACTTCCCCCCAAAATCAAATTTTCCAAAATTCTACTATAGAAGCTTTTAAAATATTTCTAAAGCACTAATAGATAGAGTGCTAAAACATCATAATCGACTTCAGAGGACACGTCATATGAAGGGAAGAGGTTTTGAAAATCCCCATTCCCCCCGAAATCAGAGTTTTCAAAAATTATAGTTTAGAAGATTTTAAAATATTTCTAAGGCACTAGTAGATAGAGTGCTAAAAACATCAGAATCGACTTCAGAGGACATGTTATATCACGGGAAGAGGTTTTGAAAATCCCCCTTCCCCCCAAACACAAAATTTTCCAAAATTCTACTTTAAAAGCTTTTAAGTTATTTCTAAAGCACTAATAGATACACTGCTAAAAACATCAGAATCGACTTCAGAGGACACGATATATCACGGGAAGAGGTTTTGAAAATTCCCCGTTCCCCCCAAACTCAAAATTTTACAAAATTTTACTTTAGAAGCTTGTGTGTGTGTCTCTTTGGGGCTTTTTTGTCTCTTTGGACTGTGTCTATGTCTCTACGAATGTAGAAAAACCCGTGTGGGTGAGTTGAAATAAAAAAAATTTAACAAGAAATGACTGACAATTGTTATTCTTTACTTCAAATGTAGAAAAAAACCCGTGTGAGTGAGTTGAAATAAAAATATTTTAAACAAGAAATGACTGAAAAGAGTTTTGGAGGAGATGGTTTGATTGACAGAAGGATGTATTAGCGAAATTATAGTGGAGGGCGACAATGTCTTCAAAGTCAAGTCTATAAGAAAAAAAAGTTCCGAATATTTTGTCGGTTTGTAGTTTACGCACTAATATCAATATCAGTAATGATTCTATTTGAACTTTCTCCAAGTTGATCAAATTGGTCTCTAAACGGTTCATGATAAAAAATAGTTTGGGACAAGAAAAAAAAACTAAAATAATGTCATGAAATCACTTTCAACACTCAGAGAAGTTTTTTTTTTTTTTTTAGTTTTTTTTTTGGTATTTTGGATTTTTGTGGGTGTGTGTGTGTGTATGTTTTTTTTTGTGTTTGTAAGTTTTTTTTTGTGTGTGTGTATTTTTTTTTGTGTGTGTGTGTGTGTGTGTGTGTGTGTGTGTGTGAGTTTTTATTTGTGTGTGTAATTTTATTTTTTTGTTTTTGTGTGTTAATTTTTTTGTGTGTTTGTGTGTATGTTTTTGTGTGTGTGTGTAAGTTTTTGTGTGTGTAAGTTTTTGCGTGCATGTAAAATTTTGTGTTTGTGTGTTTTATGTTGTGTGTGTGTAAGTGTTTGTTTGTGTGTAAGATTTTGTGTGTGTGTGTGTGTGTAACTTTGTGTTTGTGTGTGATTTTTTGTGTTTGTGTTTGCTTGTGTGTGAGTGTGTGTGTTAGTGTATGTGTGTGTGTAAGTTTTTATGTGTGTGTGTAAGTTTCTGTGTGTGTGTGTGTGTGTGTGATTTTTGACCATAAACTCTAGTTTCCTATAAGAAAATTATGGAAAATACAATTCTATCGTTCAAATGTGAAACTTAGTTGCATTCTATGGTTCAAATGCAGAAAAACCCGTGTGGGTGAGTTGAAATAAAAAAAATTTAACAAGAAATGACTGAAAAGTGTTTTGGGGGGGATGGTTTGATTGGCAGAAGGATGTATTAGTGAAGTTACAGTGGAGGGCGACAAAGTCTTCAAAGTCAAGGCTATAAGAAAAAAAAGTTCTGGATATTTTTGTAAGTTTGTAGTTTACGCACTAATATCATATCAGTAATGATTCGAGGATGTTTCCCCATTTATCGATAATCAGGCAATTTTCTCAAGCTCTTGGTCAGAAATAGAGGCTGTTTCCAAGGATTTAGAATAAGAAAAAAATTGTCAGGTGTGGGACTCAAACCCACGACCCCATATAGGGTTGATGTTAGTGTTGTCAGTCAAAAGCTATGACCTTGAGAAAAGAGCTTGAGAAAATTGCCTGATTATCTAAAAATGGGGGAAACATCCTCCATAAGTTGACAGGAATGCTCCCCTCCAGCGCTTTCTCGGATATGTTGAATAAAATATGCAAAGTCGACATAGCTTTATTTCATTTTTTTAAGGTTAATTTAGACGAGGTTACGCGGGCGCACGGAACCTCGTCTAAATTAGCCTTAAAAAATGAAATAATGCTATGTCGACTGTGCATATTTTACTCAACATATACGAGAAAGCGCTGGAGGGGAGCCTTCCTGTCGACTTTTGGAGGATGTTTCCCCATTTTTCGATAATCAGGCAATTTTCTCAAGCTCTTTTCTCAAGGTCATATCTTTTGATTGATAACACTACCCTCAACCCTATATGGGGTCGTGGGTTTGAGTGCCACACCTGACAATTTTTTTCTTATTCTAAATCTTTGGAAACAGCCTCTATTTCTGACCAAGAGCTTGAGAAAATTGCCTGATTATCGATAAATGGGGAAACATCTTCGAATCGTTACTGATATGATATTAGTGCGTAAACTACAAACTTACAAAAATATCCAGAACTTTTTTTTTCCTATAGCCTTGACTTTGAAGACTTTGTCGCCCTCCACTATAACGTCACTAATACATCCTTCTGCCAACCAAACCATCTCCCCCAAAACACTTTTCAGTCATTTCTTGTTAAATTTTTTTATTTCAACTCACCCACACTGGTTTTTCTGCATTTGAAACAGAGAATGGAACTAAGTTTCACATTTGAACGATATAATTGTATTTTCAATAATTTTCTTATATGAAACTAGAGTTTATGGTCAAAAATCACACACACACACACACACACACACACACAGACACATACACACACACACATACAAACTTACACACACACACACACACACACACACAAACTTACACACAGACACACACAAAAACTCAAACACACAAAAAAACTAAAAACCCCACAAAAACTTACACACACACACAAAAATTTAAACGAACTCAAAAACTTACCAACGAACATGAAATTTCAATATCACACACAACATTACACACACACACAAAAAAAACTTACACAGACACAAAAAAAAAACTTACACACATATCTAAAAACTCACACAAGCAAACACACACAAACAAAAAAATATTACACACACACAAAAAAAAACTTAAACCCAAAAAAAAAAACTTACACACAACCACCACAACAATCCCCAAAAACCCACACAACCTTAAACACAAAAAAAAATTAAAGTATCGTTGAATGCTTTATAGTTACCGGATTTTAGTTTTTTTTTTCTTGTCCCAAAATATTTTTTTATAATGAACTGCTTAGAGACTAATTTGATCAACTTGATGAAAGTTCAAATAGAATCATTACTGATATTGATTTTAGTGGGTAAACTACAAACCGACAAAAATATTCGGAACTTTTTTTTCTTATAGCCTTGACTTTGAAGACATTGTCGTCCTCCACTATAGCTTCGCTAATACATCCTTCTGTCAATCAATCCATATCCCCCAAAACACTTGTCAGTCATTTCTTGTTTAAAATTTTTTTATTTAAACTCACTCACACGGGTTTTTTCTACATTTGAACCAAATAATAACACTTTTCAGTCATTTCTTGTTAAATTGTTTTTATTTCAACTCACCCAACCGGGTTTTTTCTACATTTGTAGAGACAGCCCTACCATCCGAAGATACACAAAACGCCCAACGAGACACACCCAAGGATCTAACGTAAAATTTTGTAAAATTTTGAGTTTGGGGGGGAAGGGGGATTTTCAAAACCTCTTCCCGTGATATAACGTGTCCTCTGAACTTGATTCTGATGTTTTTAGCTGTGTATCTATTAGTGCTTTAGCAATATATTAAAAGAGTCTCAAGGATAACGCTGGAAAATGTTTTCGGTGGGGGGAAGGGGGATTTTCGCACCCTTGTCCCTTGATATAGCATATTCTCGCAAGTTGATTCTTATGTATTTTGAGCTAAATATGTTATTACTATATATATCTTTAACATGACACTAAATAAGAATTTTCTATAATTTTGAGTTTGGGGGGGAGATGGATTTTCAAAACCTCTTCCCGTAATATAATGGGTCCTCTTAAGTAGATTCTGATGTTTTAGCACTCTATATATTAGTGCTTTAGAAATATTTTAAAAGATTCTATAGTATAATTTTGGAAAATTTGAGTTTGGGGGGAAGTATTACAATTTGTTTTTATAATTTCTGTATTGTGTATCCAAGAGGTGAATTCAAGAATGATATTTTGTCATTTTAAGATACGTACAAAAATGTATTTTACATAATTTTCTTACAAGAAACTAGAGTTTACGATCGAAAAAGCCTTATTAGCTCAGATTTTACGGAAATAGTTTTATTTTTTTATCCATAAATAGACTTAAGTTCCACATTTGAACCACAGAATTGTATTTCCATAATTTTGTTACAAAAAAAAAACTAGAGTTTACGGTCAAAAACCCATAATAGCTCAGATTTTACGGAAACAGTGTGTCTGACAATAGATGTACGCAAATTCCTTTTCCTACATCTCCGATGTTTTAATATACATTCTAAACGCTTGATACACTAGCTTACTCTAAAAAATAATGAACACGTAACAATGTAATATTTTTAATGAAATAATGCTATGTTGAATATTAATACAAAAATATATTATGATACATTATTAATATCAATGATTAACTTTGGACATTTTGAATCTGTTCCATAAAATAGTTCACCATGTTCTCTCTTGAAATTGTAGTTATTATCGTCTTTTAGTTCGTAATCAGTAGAATAATCATTATTCCATTTTGAATCATACACAATTTTTACTGGTGTCTCATGAACAGGCTCAATATGCTTTTCATCTTTGGTATTATTTGATTCATTGACTGTTTGATCAATGCCAGTAATTTTTGATGGTGCTTTGTTCTTCATCGTTTCATCTTTATATTCCGTAGTGATATTTTTTGACAATGCCATTTTTATTTTTCTTGCAATTTCACTATCTATTATCACATCATTTTTACACAGATAGCAGTTTCAGCACGTAAACAAGATATGGTTTACGATATTAGTAGCAGAGTAGGCCTTTCTTTTATTAGTCTTCCGTTGAATGCTAATACCCGAAAGCTGATGATTGAATGTATCCGTAGGTAATGTGTTACTTGCAGTAGTAGTAAGGAGTTGTCCTCTATCATCAACAATTATTTTTATGTTAGCATTCTCTTTGAGTGCAATCATCTCTGGAGATCTCAATCTCACATAACCACCAACATAAGAGTTGAATTTTTTCGGTATTCCAAAGAAATTTAATTCCTTACTGTCATGACAATGCATGCATACATTTCCAATAGTGCTACCACTTGTACTTGTTTCATAGTTTAAATACTTCTCCATGTCGGCATTCAATGCTACAATAACCTTGTTATGAGAACACACTCTATTAAAATGTTCCATCTTCACTTTCTTTTTAAAAGATATGACATGTGTTTATCGTTCCACTGTGTAAAAAATACTGATTTAATACATGCAGTAGACTAGGTAGTGACGATAATCGGTCATAGAATACCGGTGGGAAAGCCACATCGTGTCTCTGACCAATCATAGAGCACAATTGTTAGAACCGTAAGCTCACTTTGAAATTTTAAGATAGATACAAAAAGAAAAAAATAAATAAAGTTGAAAAATTTCGAAGTTTAAAAAATAAAAAAATAGTTTGTTTTTATGAAAAAAATATTGAATTATTAGTTCAGATTTTACGGATATAGTTTTATTTTTCAATCCAAAAAAGGCCTTAAGTTTCACATTTGAACCAGAGAATTGTATTTTCCATAATTTTCTTTCAACAAACTAGAGTTTACAGTCAAAAACCCTTATTAGCTCAGATTTTACAGGGGAAGGGTTTTACGAGCTTCCACTAGGAGCATAAATTCTAGTATACTTGACTTATTGTATCGGAATACTATCACCTTAATTATATGTATTTATAGGTAATATCAATTGTCACCGATATGCAATAATCATAGAGCGGGTAGGGGGACCGGTTTTAAGAGCGTCCAGTAAGAGCATCAATTCTATTATACTTGACTTATTGTATCGGAATACTATCACCTTAATTCTATGTATTTAGAGGTAATATTCATTGTCACAGCTAGGCAATAATCCTAGCGCGGGGAGTGGGAAGGGTTTTACGAGGTTCCACTAGGAGCATCAATTCTATTATACTTGACTTATTGTATCGGAATACTATCACCTTAATTCTCTGTATTTAGAGGTAATATCCATTGTCACAGCTATGCAATAATCCTAGCGCGGGGAGGGGGAAGGGTTTTACGAGCTTCCACTAGGAGCATAAATTCTAAAATACTTGACTTATTGTATCGGAATACTATCACCTTAATTCTCTGTATTTAGAGGTAATATCCATTGTCACAGCTAGGCAATAATCCTAGTGCGGGGAGTGGGAAGGGTTTTACGAGCTTCCCCTAGGAGCATTATTTTTATTATACTTGACTTATTGTATCAGAGTACTAACAACTTAATTCTCTATATTTATAGGTAATATCCATTGTCACAGCTATGCAATAATCCTAGCGCGGGGAGAGGGAAGGGTTTTACGAGCTTCCAGTGGGAGCATCAATTCTAGTATACTTGACTTATTGTATCGGAATACTATCACCTTAATTCTCTGTATTTAGAGGTAATATCCATTGTCACAGCTAGGCAATAATCCTAGCGCGGGAGAGGGGGGAGGGTTTTACGAGCTTCCACTAGGAGCATCAATTCTATTATACTTCACTTATTGTATCGGAATACTATCACCTTAATTCTCTGTATTTAGAGGTAATATCCATTGTAATAGCCATGCACTTTTCCTAGATCGGGGCGTGTGAAGGTTGTTAAGAGATTCCAGGAGGAAATTAAATTATATTATTCTTGACTTATTGTATCAGAATAATATCAAATTATTTCTATGTATTTAGAGGTAATATCAATTGTCAAAGCCAGGCAATAATCCTAGCGCGGGAGAGGGGGAAGGGTTTTACGAGGTTCCACTAGGAGCATAAATTCTATTATACTTGACTTATTGTATCGGAATACTATCACCTTAATTCTCTGTATTTAGAGGTAATATCCATTGTCACAGCTAGGCAATTCTAGTATACCTGACTTATTGTATCGGAATACTATCACCTTAATTCTCTGTATTTAGAGGTAATATCCATTGGCACAGCCAGGCAATAATCCTCGCGCGGGGAGGGGGAAGGGTTTTACGAGATTCCACTAGGAGCATAAATTCTATTATAGTTGACTTATTGTATCGGAATACTATCACCTTAAGTCTCTGTATTTAGAGGTAATATCCATTGTCATAGCTAGGCAATAATCCTCGGGCGGGGAGGGGGAAGGGTTTTACGAGCTTCCACTAGGAGCATAAATTCTAGTATACTTGACTTATTGTATCGGAATACTATCACCTTAATTCTCTGTATTTAGAGGTAATATCCATTTTCACAGCTAGGCAATAATCCTAGTGCGAGAGAGGGGGAAGAGTTTTACGAGGTTCCACTAGGAGTATAAATTCTATTATACTTGACTTATTGTATCGGAATACTATCACCCTAATTCTCTGTATTTAGAGGTACATCCAGGCAATAATCCTAGCGCGGGGAGGGGTAAGGGCTTTAAGAGCTTCCACTAGGAGCATAAATTGTATTGTGCTTGAATTATTGCACTGGAATACTATCACCTTCTCCCCCTCCCCTGCCCTCAGAAATGTGGGAATGAAGGTTCTCTGAGCCTTCTCCTTGATGCAGATGTTTCCTTCCAAAATTGACCCCTTCCCTCCCGGTCCGCAGAAATGGGGGAACGAAGGGACCGTTAGATCCGATTTTAAATTGACAATACTTATCAAACATCACTAGTGTATTATACAGATCACATATCTCATTACCCCTTTTTAAATGTTAATCAAATAATTCTGATTATAGTGTCCAATTTTTTGTCTGCTTTTCAAACTGTTCGTATTTGTTTAGAATGAAGTGTTTTTTATAGCAGATACCCCCCCCCCCATGCAATTGAACCCTCCTTGTAACTGAACCCCTGTATAACCGAAACCCCGTACAACTGAACCTTCGTGCTACTGAATCCTCGTGCAACTCGACCCCATTTAACTAATCCCCGTGTAACTGAATCCGCATGTAACTGAACCCTCGTGCAAGTCAACCCTCGTGCAACTCAATTCCCTCAAAACACTTTTCAGCCATTTCTTGTTAATTTTTTTATTTCTAAACTATTTAAAATTGACAAAACAGTGCATACCTACGCAATTAGACTAAGTCATCGCCCAGTTAACACTAAGATGTAAATTGAGTAACCCTCTCACATTGACGAAACAAATCAGATTATACCCACCTAATCAGATTCAAAAATGGCGGTCACACTAACTTGATTAGTAATTGGATTCAGATTTACTTCGAACAGACTTTCAGTCCTACATTCATGGGTTTATGTAAATTGCTATGGGCTTCATTGAAAAAATACCAGTTTAAAAAAAAAAATAAATAAACATGTATCCATGAGTTTGACCTCCAAAAAATGGGTGTCATAATAGAAAACCTGTCTGCCAACCCATGTATCGTTCGTAGTAATAGGTGCTTGACCCGTGGTAAGGCATATTACGCAATCACTTTCCGTGGTACTAGATGCCTTACTACTGACACTCCCCCACAACCCTCAGGGCAAGGGTCTTAAGTTGTGCCTTTGGGGCATATAAGGTTTTTAATGAAGGCGTTGTCGTAGAAACTTCAAAAAAAGCTCATTCGATTGGAAATTCAAAGGGCTAGTGCCTTTTTTAATAGTCGAAAGTTATTGGCGGGCAACAAGCCCCCCCCCACGCCCATCATTCCCCCAACACACATCCAATAAAAATTTTGAGTTAGCCACTTTGTTCAGCGTAGGTTATTTCCGGATAAAAAAATATTTTTAAGGAGGACACTCCCCCGCAACCCTCAGGGCAAGGATTATAAGTTATGCCGTGGGGGCACATAAGGTTTTTATTGAAATATTTGTCGTAAAAACTTGAAAAACTGCTCATTCGATTTGAAATTCAAAGGGATAGTATCCTTTTTAGTAGTCGAAAGAGATTTGAGGGCAACTAACCCCCCCCCCCTCACACCCACCTCTTCCCCAAACGCATCCAATAAAAAATTTTACATAGCCATTTTATTCAACGTAGTTGAAAGTTTTGGAAATTAGATTTTTAAGGATGACAACCCTCTCCCCCACAACCCTCAGGGCAAGGGTTGTAAGTTATGCCCTGGGGCATATAAAGGTCTTATTGAAAGCGTTGTCGTAGAAACTTCAAAAGGGCTCATTCAATTGGAAGTTGAAAGTGCGAGTGCCTTTTTTAATAGTTGAAAGTGATTGGATAGCGACTAATGCCCCTCTGACCCCCACCATTTTCCAAGACCCATCAAATCAAAATTTTGAGATATCTATTTTGTTCAACGTAGTTGAACGTTCTGGAAATTAGGTCTTTTAGGATGATAACCCCCTCAGAGCCCTCAGTACAAGGGTTGTAAGTTATGCCCTGGGGCATATAAGGTTTATATAGAAAGTTGTTGTATAAATCATAGGCAGCACGATCGCGCTGCCTAAGTAAAGAACGGAGACACTCGGGAACGAGACAAGAAACGGGGACTAAGTAAAGAGGAGGACACTTCCCCACAACTCTCAGGGCAAGGGTTTTATTTTATGCCCTGGGGGCATATAAGAAGATGTTGGCACAATGTATTATTTATTAATGTTTTTCTTTAGAGCAGAGCACTTCGTATCGAAGAAGTTGTCGTAGAAACTTCGAAAAGGGCTCATTCAATTGGAAATTGGAGTGGCTTGTGCCCTTTTTAATAATCAAAAGTGATTGGAAGACGACTAACACCCCTTCCACGCCCACCATTTCCCGAAAAACATCTAATCAAAATTTTGAGATAGCCAATTTGTTCAGCGTAGTTGATTTCCAGATAGAAATTATGGTTTTGAGGACAGTCCCCCACAGCCCTTAGGGTAAGGGTTGTGAGTTATGCCCTGCGGGCATATATGGTTTTTTATAGAAGGCGTTGTCGTAGAAACTTTAAAAAAGGCTCAATTGATTGGAAATTCAAAGGGCTAGTGTCCTTTTTAATAGTCGATAGTAATAGAGGGCAACTATCACGCCTCTCACGCCCACCTTTTCCCCCAAAAAAAAAACTAATCAAAATATATTCTGGAAACTAGGTCTTTGAGGATGCCAACCCCCCCCCCCACAGTCCTCAGGCAAGGGTTGTAAATTATGCCCAGGGGGCATATAAGGTTTTTAAATAACGTGTTGTCGTAGAAGCTTCAAAAACGGCTCATTCGATTTCAAATTGAAATGGCTAGTGCTCTTTTTAATAGTCGAAAGTAATTGGAATGTAACTAACACCCCTTTGACGACCACCATTTCCACAAACACATCCAATAAAGAATTTGAGATAGCCATTTTGTTCCACGCAGTTCAAAGTTAAGGAAATTATACCTAAGTTATGCCCTGGGGGCATATAAGGTTTTAATTGAAATCTTTGTCGTAAAAACTTGAAAAAGGGCTAATTCGATTGGAAATTCAAAGGGCTAGTGCCCTTTTTAATAGTCAAAAGTGATTTGAAGGCAACTAACCCCCCCCCTCTCACGCCCATCTTTTCTCCAAACTCATCCAATTAATATTTTAGATAGTCATTTTATTCAACGTAGTTGAAACTTTTGGAAATTAGGTCTTTAAGGATGGCAACCCCCCCCCCCCCAAAGCCCTCAGGGCTGTAAGTTATGCCCTGGGGGCGTATAAGGTTTTTATTGATAGCGCATACACTTCATAAGGGCTCATTCAACAAAAAAATTCACAAAAACATCCACAAAAACACTCAATCAAAGTTTAGAGATAGCCATTTTATTCAACGTAGTTGAAAGTTCCGGAAAATATGTATTTAAGGATGACAAACCCCCCAGAGCCCCAAGGGCAAAGGTTGTAAGTTCTGCCCTGGGGCCATATAAGGTTTTTATAGATAGAGTTGTCGTAAAACTTCAAAAGGGGCTCATTCAATTCGAAATTGAGAGGCCCGTTGTAATAGTCGAAAGTGATTGGAGGGTAACTAACCCCCCTCTCACGCCCACCATTACTTCAAACACATCCAATCAAAATTTTCAGATAACCATTTTGTTCAACGCAGTAGAAAGTTCTGGAAATTAGGTCTTTAAGAATGACACCCCCACCCCCCCAGCACTCAGGGCAAGGGTTGTAAGCTATCCCCTGGGGCATATAAGATTTTTATTGAAAGATTTATCGTACAAACTTCAAAAGGGCTCATTTGATTGGAAATTGAAAGGGCTAGGGCCATTTTTAATCGTTGAAAATGATTGGAGAGTGACTACCGCCCCTCTTACGCCCACCATTTCCCCAATCACGTCCAATCAAAAGTTTGAGATAGCCATTTTGTTAAACGTAGTTGGAAGTTCTGGAAATTCGGTCTTAGAGGATGACAGCCACCCTAACAAACCTTAGGGTAAGGGTTGTAATTTATGCCCTGGGGGCATATAAGGTGATTATAGAAAGCGTTTTCGTTTCCAAAAGGGCTCATTCGATTGGAAATCGAAAGGCCTAGTGCCATTTTTAATAGTCAAAAGTCATTGGAAGGCTTGACATTTTTATAGTAAAGATCGAAGTGGGTATAATGTATTATTTTTTAATTGTTGTTGAGGTTTTTTAGACCAGGGCACTTCATATCAAAGGAGTTGTCGTGGGAACTTCGAAAAAGGCTCATTCGATTGGAAATAGAAAGGGCTGATGCCCTTTTTAATAGTCGAAAGTAATTGGATAGTAACTAATACCCCTTCCACGCCCACCATTTCCCCAAACACATCCAATAAAGATTTCAAGATAGCCATTTTGTTCCACGCAGTTCAAAGTTCAGGAAATTATACCTTTGAGCAGGACATTTCCCCCAGAGTCTTGAGGACAAGGGTTATAAGTTATGCCCTGGGGGCATATAAGGTTTTTATTGAAAACTTTGTCGTAAAAACTTGAAAAAGGGCTCATTCGATTGGAAATTCAAAGGACTAGTGCCCTTTTTAATAGTCAAAAGTGATTTGAAGGCAGCTAACTCCACTCTCACGCCCACTTTTTCTCCAAACACATCAAATCAATATTTTAGATAGTAATTTTATTCAACGTATTTGAAAGTTTTGGAAATTAGGTATTTAAGGATGACAACCCCTCCCCCTTCCCCATAGCCCTCAGGGCAAGGGTTGTAAGATATTCCCTGGGGGCGTATAAGGTTTTTATTCAAAGAGTAGAAACTTGAAAAGGGCTCACTCAACTGGAAATTGAAAGGGCTAGTGCCTTTTTTAATAGTTGAAAGGGATTGGAGAGCGACTAACACCCCTCTCACGCCCACCACTATCCCAAACACATCCAATCAAAATTTTGAGATATCCATTTTGTTCAACGTAGTTAAAAGTTCTTGAAATTAGGTCTTTTAGGATGAAAACCCCTTCAGAGCCCTCAGTGCAAGGGTTGTAAGTTTTGCCCTGGGGGCATATAAATTTTATATAGAAAGTTGTTATAGAAATTTTCGAAAAGGGTTCATTTGAATGGAAATTAAAATTGCCCTTTTTAATAGTTGAAAGTGAATGGAGAGCAATTAACCCCCCTCTTACGCCCACCATTTCCATAAAAACATTCAATAAAATTTTAGAGATAGCCATTTTGTTCAACGTAGTTGAGAGTTCTGAAAATTATACATTTAAGGATGACAAACCCACCAGAGTTCAAGGGCAAAGGTTGTAAAATCTGCCCTGGGGGCATATAAGGTTTTTATAGATAGAGTTGTAGTAAAACTTCAAAAAGGGATCATTCAATTCGAAACTGAGAGGGCTAGTGCCCTTTGTAATAGTCGAAAGTGATTGGAGGTTAACTAGCCCCCCTCTCACGACCACCATTCCTCCAAACACATCCAATTAAAATTTTCTGATAGCCATTTTTTCAACGTAGTAGAAAGTTCTGGAAATTAAGTCTTTAAGAATGACACCCCCAGCACTCAGGGAAAGGGTTGTAAGTTATGCCCTGGGGGCATATAAGATTTTTATTGAGAGTTTTGTCGCAGAAACTTCAAAAGGGATCATTTGATTGGAAATTGAAAGGGCTAGAGCCATTTTTAATAGTTGAAAATGATTAGAGAGCGACTACTGCCCCTCTCACGTCCACCATTTCCCCAAACATATCCAATCAAAATTTGAGATAGTCATGTTGTTTAACGTAGTTGAAAGTTCTGGAAATACGGTCTTTGAGGATGACAACCACCCTAACAGACCTTAGGGTAAGGGTTGTAATTTATGCCCTGGGTGCATATAAGGTGCTTATAGAAAGCGTTGTCGTTTCCAAAAGGGCTCATTCGATTGGAAATCGAAAGGCCTAGTGCCCTTTTTAATAGTCGAAAATGACTGGAAGGCTTGACATTTTTATAGTAAAGATCGAAGTGGGTATAATATATTTTTTTTATTTTTTTTGTGGTTGTTTATACCAGGGCACTTCGTATCAAAGGAGTTGTCGTAGGAACTTCGAAAAGGGCTCATTCGATTGAAAATAGAAAGGGCTGATGCCCTTTTTTATAGTCGAAAGTGATTTGAGGTCAACTAATCCTCCTTCCACTCCCTCCCCCCCACGTCAACCCTCCCACTTCTGCTCTTAAAATTTAACCAAATCAAAATAGCGTAAATGTATCAAAGAAAGTAAACAGATTTTTTTTGCGAACGGTATCAAGTTTTCCATTTCAGGTCAACTAGAGGATGTATGAAACTAAATTAAACAGTACTATTTGTGTCCAGATTTTTAAAAGGGTGTATGTTGTTTAAAAATGGTGAAATTTTTCTCCAGCATACAAATAGCAGGCCAAACTATAAAGTCTTTAAAAACGAAAAGATTTAAAGTATTATTTTCTTTTTCACTGAAAATACTATGTCAATATAATGCGAACAGAAATTAATTTAAAAAACTTTTTCCACAAAATAAGTTTTTCAAAGAAAAGTAAAGAACTCCATTAAACAAAAAATGAGCAAAAATAAAATAAAATAATCTACAAAGCGTGAAACTACCACAAATCAGCATCGATAAATAAATGAAACCCAAAACGAATAGAATTTACGATAATTAACCGAGTCAAACTAAAACCGAGTAGAAATTAACATAAGTTGGGCGCAAAACCCCTATGCCTTCCCAAGGCCAGAACAAAATTTGCACTTTACTGAAAAAATACAAATGAATGTGTATTGTCAGTTGAATATACATATACTGATATTTACTAATCAAAATGTTAATATTATTTGATTTAATAAAGTAATAAAAGTAAAAACATTTATATTTTTTCAGTAAAGTGCAAATTTTGTTCTGGCACCCAAATAGATTTTGTGCAACAATACCATACTTACTTTTACTTGTTTTTGAGATGAGGCACATGTTGTTTAACCCAACTCGGCAACAAGAATACGCTGAACCACATTTTGCTTCTCTCTTCGGCTAATATTTGGTGGTGGATGATTTCCACTATGATTTGTCCATTTGCGTCCATGCTTCCAGAATCCATCCAAAGACTTGATGTCCTTCTTTATTGTGTCATGATTAAGTTTGATCTCCTTGATTTTTCCAAGGACATTGCTTTTCAAGGACAACTTAGTATAAGTTGTTTTTCTTTGGTTCATCAGTTCTGTTTCATCAAAATTTGGTTGACCAATAGTTCTCCAAGCCATTTCTTTTTGCCTGAATGTTTCGTCGGGATAAGCCACTAATCTTTACCACGTTACAGGGGCCAGTGTCCATCGATTATGGATTTACTGCCCTACCGTGGTTGTTTTCCTATATAGAATCCTCATAAGAAGATGTTCTGCTGCACCATCCCTTTTAGCCCATTACTGGTGAAAGGTTTGTAACTAACAGGGTGTGCCCCCATGCTAAGGACCCTTTACGCTGTACATTTTACTTGCGTATAACTTGCCACTGTTTGGGTAAAAATTGCTGTTTTAGAGACCAAAATTCAAAAATTAGGTACGGTAGTTTCCTATGGCATGATCTCTTTTGCTCCTTAAATAGGCAACTAGATCTTAAAATTGATTGAAATGAAGCCTGCTTTAATAATCGATAATTACTAGCTCTTCAAGATCACTGCTGAGAAGAAGAAAGCCCGCTCATGTGACGTTCAATGTCTGGAAAAATGAAAAGTTTCATAGTTTATAGATAGGAGCTTTTGGGTTCTCTCTATGTCGGATCTCATTGTACAATATTCACGAAGTTCATGTGCTATTCTGGGAGTTTAAGCCTTTTTTCTTAACCCTTTTCTCTGCTAAATGCTTTGATAAGCAAATTTAAAATTAAGAAATTTGGGTTATTTAGAACCAGCACGAAGTGTTTGATTTCCAACAGAAACAAGTTTACATTAAAGATAAAAAGAAATACAATTACTGCAGAGGAATCATCTCAAGAAACTGTGTAGTTGGCGTTGAGGAAAAGCCTTCTCTTAATGTTTTCAAAAATAAGAAGATGGAATCATAAGGATACGGATAGGCTACCATGGGGAAATTGCGGGCTGTTGCACAAGGCGGTGAGCCTTTTAGCGCGAAAGACAAAAGTTAGGACTTGGATTTTTTGGTTGATTTGTCGGGGACTTATAGCCTAAGCTTAACAACTTGTGTCGTAGCATTTGGAAGAAGCTATTTAAACTCAAAACTTAAAAGATTCAATTGAAATTTCATAGGCAGGTACCTAAGGCTAATAATGGATTCCCCAAGAAAATTTACCCACTAATCTGGATTGTCGAAGCCAGTGGTCAAAAACTTATTTGAGAAAGTTCCCATGGAAGGTATTATGTGCCCACATATTGTCAACCAGATCTGCATACTTTCACAAGGCTCGAAAGTGGCGTGGACACATGCAAATACAACTTCTGTTCCCCTGGACCTAGATACTTGCTGCCTAACTTTTAAGCTACTCAGAGGGGAAAAGATGTCAATATTTCTGTTGAGTATTTGGGGGTCTGAAGCTGGTCTTTAAGGGTTCTATGAGTTTAATTTGTGCTTCTAATTCTACAGATTGAAAATCCTGATCGGTTTTTGGTTAAAGCAAAGTGCTAAACGCCTGCTTTTTTTCTTTTTAATGACAATTTGGTGGTGAAGGCTAATTTCGGAGGGGCCACGGTGCAATTTTGGGCTTTTCAATCATATAGTCTGGGAATCCTTGCATTAATTTAGGTAAAGGTAAAAGTTGTAAGATTCTTCCCTTTCTGCTGCCAATTGTCCCTGGTGCAGGTCCAAATTGTTGTTTGTTTCAAATTTCAACAAGGCTCTATATTTTTGCTCAGAAGTTGTCAGGACCTGTGGGATTTTGCATAGAATGTAGAATTAACCCTGTTGTGCATAAAATCAAAGGAGTTAGCTCATTCTTCCATTGAATCAGGACATAGCACATTTTTGCAGCAAAGAAAGACCAAAGAAAGACTTGTTTCGCAATAAGTCAGAACTTAGTTCGTTTTGTACTAAGTCAAGACTTGCTTTCTTTTGTGCCGCATCACTGAATTTCCGCAGTTTGATTTAGCTTGATTTTGTATCGAGTCAGGACTAGGGGAGAGGGGGGGGCTTTAATCTAATCTACAAAGTTATAGAATAATACTGAATATCTATTGATTTTGCGGGTCCAAATCCTCCTCCCTCCCTTTTCTCTGTAAGCTCTAAATAGCTGCTTCTACTTTTTTTGTCTTTTTAGCTTGGAATTAAATGACAATACCAAGAATAAATACATTTGCCAGGAAATTGACAAAATCGTCTATATTCGATCAAGCAGTAGAAAGAATAACTCTAATGCTGCAACCTTTGATTTCAAGGACAGATAGCCAACCAAAGTGATAAAAAAATACATAGAAAAGATCTTACCTCTCCTTTACGTATTAATTTCCATCCCAAAGCTCCAACCATCCCATAGAAAGTTATTGATATGCCGCATCGCATATCCAGGAACGACTCAACCAAAGGAACTGTTCCCAACTGCCAATCATAGCTGAGCCAAATGGGACATATTAATAGAAGGATATTTAATATTGGAAGGTATGTCCACGTTAAAAATCTAAAAGAAAGGGAATTATATAGCATTATTATAGTACCTAAACTGAAAATATACGTTGAACAAGAAGTTTTACCAACCTCGACTACTACTAATAAAATAATTTATTTCCTACTCAATTCCAAAGCGAAAAAGCTGGAATACAAAAAAGAAAGAAGAACAAAACTACAATTAATACAAAACACAATATAAATAAACAAACACATGTGATTAAAAAAAACGTTAGAAAATATTGAAGATTTAGCAAAACAGGTGGATAAGACGGTTATTAGGACCAAGGCAGATTGGAGCATCCCTAATTAAGTTAAAGTTCATTGTTTTTATGGAGAGAATAATATATGTAGCTGTAAACTACTACTAATCATGATAATAATAAGAACTCACTACAGCACCAAGCCACCCGAGGCCAACACATCTACGCAAGCCCCTCCTCCATCTCGGCTAGATACCGACTAGTCTACCTTCGGTTGCAAAATTATTGTAGTAAATAGAGTAAAAATTTATAATAGCGATAATAATCCTCCCTGACCTTCTTTGCGTCAGCTTTATTTAAAAACATTTAAGCCCCTGCTTATAATAAAACAGAATGATAGCAGAAACTGAAATAAGCCTTTGTTAACGCTTGCCGCTGGAAGTTTCCACGATTTTCATCAATTTCACAATACCCCAATTTAAGTTTATTCTTAATATCCCGAACTGTCTGAAAACGGAAGCAACTTAGAGATTTACAAACAGAAACCCCTAGCCATCGAACAGAAGTGGCTTATGGTATGCGAAATGAACTGCAATCCAAAGGAGGAGGTGAACGAGCTCCTTAAGAAATAAGATATTCCCTTTTGTTAACATTTATCAATAATCCAGTGCTTGCACATGCAAGAGCTGAAGAAGAGAGACTCCATCCCTCACTCTGTCTGACCCCATACTTAACTGGTATATGTAAAAACAAATCCCAACTTCCTGAGTTCAATCTTAAATGTGAATTAAATAAAAAAAACAAGTTTTTTAAACTGAAAGTAAGGAGCTACATTAAAACTTAAAACGAACAGAAATTATTCCGTATATGAAAGGGGCTGTCCCCTCCTCAACGCCTCGCTCTTTACGCTTAATTTTGACTCTGTCTCACAACTTTATTTTTTGTAAAAATAAAAAACTTTAGCGTAAAGAGCGAGGCGTTGAGGACGGGACAGCCCCTTTCATATACGAAATTATTTATGTTCGTTTTAAGTTTTAATGTCGCTCCTTACTTTCAGTTTAAAATTTGTTTTTTTATTTAATTTCTGATCGTTTTTTAGTTAGTGCAGCTTTTATTTTGGCTCACCGTCCTTGAATAAGTAAACAAAATTTGCATAAAAATTTTACTTTTCTTTTGCTAAATGGCTGTCTCTAAATTTGGTTCTGACGTAATTTTCAAATTAACTTACGTAACGAACTTCTATACTCGTATATTTTTCTTCTGGCAAAAAGTACAAAGTTGCAGTTATTTGCATATATGAGCTTGAAACCTATGTAATAGGATATTCTGATACGCTGAATCTGACGGTGTGATTTTTATTAAAATGCTTTCACTTGTAGGGGATGTTTCCTCCCTTCTTAAAAAATCAGGTAAATTTTCTCAAGCTCGTAGCCTTTGATGAGTAATACTACACTTAATAAAATTTATATATTTAGAATCAGCATTATAAATCCATTCTTTTGATGCATTTATTGACATCAAAATTCCGTTTTTAAAAGTTTCGATTACTATTGAGCCGTAACGCTTGTTTTTTCTTTATTGTTTTTTTTTATTACGTATATATTATTACGTATATGAAGGGGGTTCTCCCCTTAGTCAATACCACGCTCTATACGTTAAAAGTTAAAAAAAAATTTAATTCACAAACCTCTGAATCACAAAGGTCTTTTAATTAGAATAGATAGCTCTTTTGAAAGCACTAAAAAAACTGTAGCGTAAAGAGCGAGGTATTGGCTTGGGGGAGAACCCCCTTATATACGTAATAATTTCTGTTCGTTTCAAGTTCTAATGTTGCTTCTTACTTTCAGTTGAAAAAACTTGTTTTTTTTTATTTAATTTCTGATCGATTTTTAAATAATGCTTGGAAATCCGGCACCCCCTTCATAGAAATGTACCTTGCCCCAAAGAAACATCCTCCACGGAAAGATTCTCCCGAGTAACCCCCTCCTCTAGCCCCCCCCCACCAGAAAAAAATCCTTTCTGAAAAAGTCTGTATGCTTCCCAATAACCAATACAATATGTAAGCAATGGGCAAAGTTCATATCTTGCAGCCCTTCCCCTGGGAACTGTGGGGGATTAAGTCATCCTAAAAGACATATTTATTAGATTTTCGACTATGCTGAACAAAATGACTATCTCAAAATTTTGATCGGGTGACTTTGGGAAAACAATGAGCGTGGGAGGGGGCCTAGTTGCCCTCCATTTTCTTGGTCACTTAAAAAGGGCACTAGAACTTTTTATTTCCGTTTGAATTAGCCCTCCCACGATATTCTAGGACCACTGGATCGATATGATCACCCCTGGTGAAAAAAAAAAAAAATAAACACACATCCGTGATCTTTCTTCTGGAAAAAATGCAAAATTCCACATTTTTGTAGATAGGAGCTTGAAACCTCCGCAGTAGGGTTCTCTGACACGCTGAATATGATTGTGTGATTTTCATTATGGTTATATAGCTGTTATGGGGTCTTTCCCCCTTTTTTCGAAAATCAGCCAAATATTCACAGGCACATAACTTTGGATAGAAAGGATTAAACTTGATGAAACTTATATATTTGAAATCAGCATTAAAATCTGATTCTTTTGATGTATCTATTGGTATCAAAATTCCGTTTTCTACAGTTTCGTTTACCATTGAGCCGGGTCGCTCCTTACTTACAGTTCGTTACCACGAACTGTTTGATTTAGATGCCAGAACTTTTGAACAAGAATTACAGACGCTTTGACAGCTAGTTGATAAAGAGCTTTTGACTACGAGTCTTGAGCGTGAGCATGACAAATACTATCAAATACTCTAAGTATATCAAGGGTGCTAAAAAATTATAATATTCCGAGTAGCTTCCTTAATATGCTGCACTGAAACACAGTGAGCATATTGACAAATCAAACCTGACCTGAATCCAAACTGGTTAGCACCATAGGAACCAAAAGTCAAACTTTACCAAAAAGAGCATTAACCATGTCCAATCCTCATTGAGCATTCAGTAAATATAGAATTTTTTCCAAGGATGGGGCGGGAAGATAGGAGGTAAAAATTGATATTTAATCCCTCTTGATTTCTTTGAATATTTCTGGTCTGCGCTGTCATTATGAAAGTAAAGAGTAACATTAAACCCCAAAATGAGCGGAAATTATTCCGTATAGGAGGGGGACTGTCCCTTCCTCACCCCTACCTCCACTTAATGGTTTTAGAAACTTCGGAGGATACTCTTTTGATCAGAGATTGAAAATTCTAGTACTTTTTTGTAGGTCCAAAGTGATTGGAGACCAACAAGCCTCTTTCCAAAAACTATTTTTGGTATCTGATCATATTGTTGCCATTTACGGCATCTGATCAATATTTTGAGGTATATATTTATACTTTCTCTTTAGCTGCTCAATTTCCCGCGGGAGAATTTTCCGGGGGGAATCTGCTGTGGGAAGCAATTTTCAGGGGGTATTTTCCAGAGGTTATGTCCTTGGAAGGACTATTTTCCGTGGGAGGTATATTTGGTGGTGTATTTTTTTTTTGGGGGGGGGGGACGCCTGGACCCAAAGTAAGATACTTTGTAGAAGTATGGCTATTAAAATTTGGACAAAATCTTGGCTTTCTTATAGTGACATCAGCGATTAGAACCTGATTTTCAAATAGCTTTCTTTATCCAATAAAAAAGTGAAATTTTTTTAAAGAAAAGCTAATAAAAGAACATCTGTGACTTTTTTTTGTTTAATTTTCTCCTGAGAAACGCCCCCGTGTTTAATGGCTATCTTTGCCTAGATAGGGCCAAATAATTATTAGACTACAATTCTTAGGTCATTAAAGTGCTAAAGTAAAATGGAGCCGGACTTATGATTGAGGAATGTTTCAGCGTTAAAAGATTGGATGGAGGATCCATCCAATCATATATAGATTGGATGGAGGAATTTGCTTTTGTAAATATTGGATCAATTGCCCTGTACACTGCATAGGTGTCTGACTACCCTCATTTTAAGTGGAACTATTAGCAAAAACAAGAAATAATGTGTAAAAAGCTGTTTCGCCTTTTTGACTGAATTAGCTGCCAAAAATTAAAACTTGAAGAAACCTTGATGTTAATTTTGCCAAATGGAGATTCCATTCTTAATATATTTTACAGCTACACTTTCTAACATAATATTTTTATGGACAGGATTCTAGTTGGATTAGAATGTAATCCTTGGAGGTTAGTAATTTCATTCTCTTCATTTGGAATTCAATTTGGAATTTAGTTTCGAGATCCCAGTAAAATCCACTAAAAGAAGTGTCTTCCAAGTCTGTTTCTAAAAGTGTGCACATTTGTTTCGGAGACTGTAGATTTTTCAGATATATTTATGTGTCTGGAAGACATTTATCGAGGCAACTTTGTATCCTTGCAAGTCAATTAGAACTAAAATTTTGTTTTCAGGTGAAAATTACCAAATTGGCACTTTAATTTGAATTATAAACAGTATACTGATCCAAGATAAATTTGTAATGTGAGATAATAGTCAGATTATCTTCTATAAATGAAAATTTTAAAAAAGACTCCAAGATTCTTTTTGTGCAAAATCAAAAGTGTATTAAAAAAAAATTGTATTTGTGGTAATTTTTTTAATTTATATGTATTTATGCTTTTTTTCTAGATACGGCTTCATATTTGTTCGGGGAAATGGGTATCCTGGGTTATTCTCGCATAAAAAAAAACGATCTAGATAGGTCAGAAGTCTAAAAAAGGTCGTTAAGAGCCTTAATTTTTGTTTTTGCAGATGACGTCATGTACATATGTTATTACATCATATAAGCAATTCTTATGACATCATATATGGCATCATATAAGCATTTTCTTATATTATGTCATGCAGAGCATAAATAAGATTGTTGAGTTTCCAACGCAACAGTTATTTATATAATATAATGTCTGTTGAAAGGTCCATTTACCGAAAACTTGTAGTTGCAGTTACTATAGATGATGATTCTTTTGAACCAACACCTGAACTATCAAAGATATAAAATTCGACAACCTGGACCATCAATTGTTGCAACACCAATACGGACAGCTAAAGCAAAGGCCATTGCTAAACTTTCTGAAGTAGTCAAAATCCAAAAACGTATCAAAAATGAAAATGAAGAGGAAAGACAAGGGCGGCTAGAAGATATGCGAAAACGACAATTAGAGCGTGTTTAAAAGGAAATTGAAGGAAAATGAAAAGGAAAGTAATCTCCTAGGGCTAAAAGAAAAGCAGGTCATCCTCAGTTGGAGTGGGGGGATTTTGTAAGTAAAGATTTAAGGGAAATGAAAAGTCCCTGTGAGGGTGTAAAGAGGCATGCTTTTGAATAGACTAGGATGAAGGAGGATCACGTGTAGCTGTGTTGGGATCAGGTAACTTGGTACTGCGTGACATGTTAGTAAAAGTATTAGTAGCATTTTGAACTTCTAACTTCGATGTCGCAATACTAGCGTCAGATATAAAATCAAACATTTCGTGGTAACGGATTGTAAGCACAGAGTGTCGCGTGCTTATAGTAACAGACACTCTAATCAACGGAATTTCAGGAGCTATCTGATTCCCAATTTGAAATTCAAGAACCAAATAAGCAAAATTGATTAAGTATAAAGGTAAGATTCAAAATTTATTTGAATGAGTGAATTCCCAGGTCACTTGAAATTCAAGCTAGTTATTTAATTGCGAAAGAATGAAATATACAATAACTGTGATTCTAAAGGAAAGCTCCCTGAGACCCTTAATATAATAGTAAAAGATAGAAAAAACATCCAATAAAGAAACTGTCCTATACATGAGAGTGGATGCCATCCCACCAGCTCCCCATCCTTCACGCTAAAGTTCGCTCTTTTTTCCTCCGACGCTTCAAGAAGAAATCCTTTAATACAAAAATGCGATAACATTTAAAGTTAATTTTACTTTTTAATGCCTCAGCAATGGAAAGATATATTTATTCACACTTATTCTTAACAGTAATTTTTTCCGTTCAAATTTTTCGGTCACTAAAGCTCATTCAATTACCAGCTGGCTGTGCTTGTGACCATACTGACAATGCACGACGTGTAAAACATTACCCTCGTTGTTGCTTTGTCTCTTTTATTCCTCTTTTTTATTCTTTTGTTTTTATGCCAAGTACCACACTTTTCAATGACACAATAGTTCAATTTCAGTATAAATCACAGGGGGGAGGAGTTTGCGACCCCCCCCCCCATATATAAGATAATTTATTTGTTTAGAGTTTTTAATATCGCTCTTAATTTTTTTAATAACTTATCTCTTTTCAAATTCAATATTCTCTTGACCCCTTGAAATTATTCTTCTTCTAATCTAAAACAAAATTGAAATCTACTGAACAAACAATCTCAGAATATTTTGTCCCTTTGTAGACTATTCAGTGAAAGTTTTAATCTATCTCAAGCGAGGAAAAGTTTTTTTCTGCTTGGATGCCTACTAGCAAGCCTTCTCGGATTTCTATTTAAAATTTCTAAGAGACGATATTTCTGAAGGTTTCGTGGTGGCTGAGTGAACACTATAATTGAAGTTTAAAGCATATTGCTAATTTATTATGAATTTTAAATTGCTACACATAATAGCAGCTAAATTGTTAGCCATGATATGAAAAATAGTGTTCACTGATTTACTCCCGCAAAAAACTTTACTTTTCAACCAATTCATTTCAGCTTTCTTGTAAAGAAAACTTAAAACTTTTATCCAGTATTAAAACGCAGGGATGATAGAAAGTGACGCTTAACTAATGCCTTGAGAAGGATACTACAACGACGAGAACATCTTTGGAAGACCTGTGGCGGCAAGCTCTTCAAAGATCAATGTGAAGCAGCACGGGTTTTTCCTTGTCCCCCAGCTGCCAACCCAAAGTCAATATATGCCTACAACTGCTAACACTAATACTAATTCAACTACTGCAACTATTAAGGCTATTATTGAACGAAATCAAAATAGTTTGAGTATATCCAGGTTGTTAAAATAGGTTGGATATATTAAAACTGGAATAGAGTATAAAGTAGAAACTTTCTAAAGACCAAAACATAATTGTACGTTACTGAAAAAACTATATTTTAAAAACTTTTTAACTTTAAATTTTTGATTTTTCTCTTTCTCACCCAGTTCGTGTTAACACACTGGAAGTAAGGAGTGTACACGGCTCAAAGTAATCAAAACTCTAAAAACAGAATTGTGATATCAATAGACGTATCAAAAGAATCGCCTTATTAAGCTGATTCCAAATATATAAGATTCATCATGTTTTATTCTACCCATCAAAGAGCTACGATCCTGAGAAAGATTGACTGATATTTGAAAAAAGAGGGAAATCTTTCCTAAGAGTCAAGGAGTCTTAGTAAAATCAAACCATCAAATTTATTGTATCAGAGAACCCTATTATAGAGGTTTCAAGCTCCCATCTTTAAAAATGTGGGATCTTGCTTTTTTTGCCAAAAGAAAGATCATGGATGCGTGTTTATTTGTTTGTTGGTTTTCCCCAGGGTTATCGATCAAAGCAATGGTCCAAGAATATCTTAAGGGGGTTCATTGTAACCTATATTAAAAGTTCTAATGCCCTTTTAAGTGACCAAACAGATTGTAGGGCAGCTATACCCCCTCCTACGCCCAATTTTTCACCAAAGTTGTTTGATTAAAATTTTTAGATAGACATATTGTTCAGCGTTGCCGAAAGGTCCAATGATAATTTCTTTGGAGGTAAAATGACTCCCCACAGCCTCTGGAGAAAAGTCTTTAAGTTATGAAATTCGTCCATTGTTTATGTGTAAAACGTGTTATTGGGAAGATATGCATACATTTTTCGGGTGGGGAGAGGGTGAATTTTTTGACGGGAGATTTTCCATAGGGAGAATTTTTCATGGACAGGGAAGTTTCCGGGGATGAACTTTTCCGGGGAAATTTTTTACTGAGGGAATTTGCATGAATTTCTATACGAAATTCTTTTTATTTGTCTTAATTTCTCTTTGCCAACTCAATTTTACATGTCGAGAAGTTAATTGTAATTGTCCGGGGTAAATTTTCACCAGAAACGTACTTTCTAGAGGATCTCTCCACGGAGAGGGAGCGGAATCTCCCGGCATTGGTTAGTAAACAATCAGAAATTAAATAAAAAAGCAACTTCTTTTAACTGAAAGTAAGGAGCAGCATTACAACTCAAAACAAACAGAAATTATTACATATCAAGGGAGGTTGCCCCCTCCTTAATAACTCACTCTTTATGCTAAAGTTGCACTTTTTGTCCCAGTTGATTAAGAAAACTCTTAAAACACAAGAGTTGGATAAAAAACTTTAGCGTGACAAGCGAGGTAGAAAATCATCGTTTGTATATACGGTTTTTGTGCCCACCTTTTCCTATTTTGGGTAAAACTTTAGTTTAGAGGCTCCATTTTACATTAGACATTTTTTTAGCTAGGAGAATGAAACTTTTAATAATGAATTAACAACTAAACTGAGGGCTCGGGAGGGTATCTTTCCAGTTCCTGACTCCAACCTTCTCAACCTGTAAGGGTCTTCAAAGATTGTGTCTTGGTATTGTTGTTCTTCAGAAGTGAGCTAATTTTAAGCCAAACTGAAATTTTCGTTTAAAGTTAGGACTAGTTTTCACAGCACAGAAGGATTTGTATATTAGGTTTAAGGTATCCTTTTATAAATACATTTTAAGTGTATATTTATTTTCTGTAGAATTTATGGACATAGTAGTTTTTTTTGTGTTTATGAGCATTCAATGCCCTGCAAGTGAGATAAGGTTCAAGGTTGAGACAACCACTTTTTAGGCCCTAATTTAGGCTGCAACTCAAATCATGAAAATTCCATTTGCCCAGCTCAAGAACCCTCTGAGATATGAGAAATTTTTACAGTTTGACTCTAAATTAATCTCTAAGACCTAGGGAAAATGCCCTGATCTCGATCAAATGGCCAACCTATACGCACCAATGCAAATATTTTTTAGGACAAAAATCGTCCTAACTCTGAGCAAATTGAAGGGTCAAATAGGGGTTAAAATTTTGTGGAGGGGGAAATTTGCTCCTCCAGATCGGTATTTTGCCCTCCTCTATATTTTGGAAACATCTTTTTATTGGGTAGGAGGGGAGGGATTTTCATTAAATATCTCTTTTTGTGTTTCCATTAAAGAAATGAAGAAAAATAACAAAGTTATTCATCTCTTAAATTTTCCCTCCTAGATTAAAAAATAGCCTTGAATAAAAGGCTGTTTCTGCACTATTCCTTCATGCATTCACGAAGACATTTGCCAAGGTAGCCAAACCATGAAAATCCGAAAAGCGAAATAATCTAACTGATCAGTCCTTTTGTATTTTCAACTAGTCGAGTGTTATTTTCAACCGGTCAGCAGTTTCATTTTATTAAACTGTCATCAACATGAAGTTAGTCAATAGCATGGCAAACTCCTTAATTGCTCCAAGAAGTAATGTAAGATTATACTCTATATCATTTACAATTGTGACCGTATTTTGTAACAAAAGAAAACATTTCAGGAATCATTTTGATTTTACTTCCTTAACAATTAACATTCAATATCCTATTTTTGGACTGTATTTGTGATATGCAGCTATTTTCGCAAAACCCTACAACACAAAAGGCACGTTTTTTTGTGTTATGCTTAATGTCAGATCTGAATAAAATTTAATTTCAAGTCAAACAATTTTTTACCTTTTTATTTTTGATTATCTGTGAAGTAATTTTAAGGGAAACGAGAGCCTTGTATTCCACAAACTGACTATAATAAAACCCAAAAAATACAATTTTGATTGCATACAAAAATGTGTAGTAAAAGCAATAAATTAAAAAAGATGGCAGCACTTTCGTCACTACAAAAATTGCACTGTAAATACAAATTTTACGTCTGTCGAGAACAAAGCATTACCAAATCCAGTGGGAATTTGGATATAGGTAATATAAAATACAAGAAAAAGTCATGAATAATTTATTTGAAGATGCCAGATCCTAGAAGCGGCTCTGAGAATTGAAAGTAAAGAACTAAACCCAATACTCTTCTGGATCTCTTCTGAAATTAAATAAAAAAACAAGTTTTTTTTTAAACTGAAAGTAAGGAGCGACATTAAAACTTAAAACGAACAGAAATTATTCCGTATATGAAAGGGGCTGCCCCTTCCTCAACCCTTCGCTCTTTACGCTAAAGTTTTTTATTGTTTTAAAAAACAAAGTTGTGAGACAGGGTCAAACTTTAGCGTAAAGAGTGATGGGTTGAGGAGAGGGCAGCCCATTTCATATACGAAATAATTTCTAATCGTTTTAAGTTTTAATGTCGCTCCTTACTTTCAGCTAAAAGAACTTGTTTTGTTTATATTTTGTTTCTGAACGTTTTTTAGTTAATGCAGCTTTTAGTTTGGCTCAACCTACGTGAAAATTAAAACGAAATTTGCATATTAATTTTACTTTTTTTTTGCTAAATGGTTTTCTCGAAATTTTGTTCTGACGTAACTTACGAATTAACTTACATAACGAAGTTTTATATTTGGTATATTTTTATTACGTATATTAGGGGGTTCGCCTCCTAGTCAATACCTCGCTCTTTACGCTAACTTCAAGTTTTGTTCCAATTTTGTTAAGAATGACCCCTTAATCACAAAAGGCCGTTAATTAGAATAAATAGTTCTGATGAAAGTACAAAAAAAAACTTTTGCGTATAGAGCGAGGTTATGAGTAGGGGGCGAACCCAACCATAATCGTATTAATTTCTGTTCGTTTTAAATTTTGACGTTGCTCCTTACTTTCAGTTGAAAATTATTATTATTTTTTTTTTATTTCTGATCTTTTTTTTAAAGTAATGCTGAGAAATCCGGCCACCCCTTCAGAGCAATGTCCCTTCCCCCATGAAAACTTCCTCCGTGGAAATATCCTCCCATGTAACACTTGACTCATCCCCACCCCCCAACTACCGAATGAGCCTCTCGCGATATTCTAGGAACACTGGGTCGATACGATCACCCCCGAAAAAAAACCAACAAAAAAAACACGCATCCGTGATCTTTCTTCTGGCAAAAAATACAAAATTCCACGTTTTTGCAGATAGGAGCTTGAAATTTCTATTGTAGGGTTCTCTGATACGCTGAATCTGACGGTGTGATTTTCACTAAAGTTCTATGACTTTTAGGGGGTGTTTCCCTCTTTTTTCGAAAATAAGGTAAATATTCTCAGGCACGTAACTTTTGATCGGTGGGATTAAACTTGATGAAACTTATATATTTGAAATCAGAATAAAAATATGATTCTTTTGATGTATCTATTGGTATCAAAATTCCGTTTGTTAGAGTTTCGGTTACCATTGAGCCGGGTCGCTCCTTACTTACAGTTCGTTACCATGAATTGATCATATTTCTGAGTCAAATATTACAGCATAATTTTTTTTCAAATGCACTGGAAGTGTATTGCTTTTAATAAAAGAATATTTTACTCAGTAGAAAAATAATAAAAATTACGAAATAAGGCCTAAGAAGTGTTTTGGCAAAGGGTTATAAAAAAGGATTAGCCTGAGATGTAAATTTCTGAACAAAAAGAAACTCATACTAGCCCTGTTGAGACTTGGGCCTTAAAAATTTCATTTTATACTTTTGACAGCTCATACCTCATTTCCCTTCCCATTGAAAAATTCTGACTTTCGAGCTACATCAAGAAAATTCTGTCTAAACCAAAAAATGGAGCATGCCAACCCTATTCAGTAAAAATTATCGTAAGTCGTAGGATAAGGTTTTTCGTCTTAAGGGAGGAGTCTGAACAAAATTTGAAAATATATTTTATTTTTATTAATACAAATGGTACTAAGCACAATGCTTGTCGCTAAAAAACATAAGAGAAAGAAAAGAGGTAGAGACGAAAAAACAAGATCAGAGCTTCCTTCCTAAAGTCCTCATGTATTCAATGGAAAACAAATTGATTCTATACCGTTAAGGTTTTTTTCCTTACAAGGGTGCACTCACGCAGGGGGTGGGGGGGGGGATTTACAGGTGTTGGGGTTTCTCCAGAACATTTCGTGATAAACATTGTCTTAAATACTACTTATTTTCTTAATACAGTGTATTTTACGTTTTGATATTCTAAAAAAATTCAAGAATCTGAAAAAATTATATTTCTGCTGCTTCGAGTGTTACATTTATACTTTAATTGTTCAATTAATTTTATCGTTTAATAAAATAATTAGTAAAATCAAATTTAATTTAGATGTTTATTTGTTGCTAGATTTGTCTTTCGCTTCCTATTCTTCTTGATATTTTTTTTGCAATTTATTGATTTGCCGGTTCGTTTTTTAACACAATTAAAAAAATCTGAAACAACATTCGAGGTCAAATGTTCCTCGTAAGCTTGTAAGCTGTCAAATATTGCCCCGTGTTACAAAGAAGAAAAATGATTTATGAACAAAAAAAAAGAAGAAAAAACCAAACTTTTCAAGTAGATTTGACAACAGCAGAAGAAATTGTACCTTAGTAAGCTGTTGTGCATTAGGTTACTTTAGCACTACAAGACACGATAAAGATGGCTCTTGCATCCAATTAAATAAAAAAACAAGTTTTTTTAACTGAAAGTAAGGAGCGACATTAAAACTTAAAACGAACAGAAATTATTCCTTATATGAAAGGGGCTGTCCCCTCCTCAACGCCTTGCTCTTTACGCTAAAGTTTTTTATTGTTTAAAAAATAGAGTTGTGAGAAAGTCAAACTTTAGCGTAAAGAACGAGGCACTGAAGAGGGAACAGCCCCTTTCATTTACGGAACAATTTCTGTTTGTTTTAAGTTTTAATGTCGCTCCTTACTTTCAGTTAAAAAAACTTTTTTTTTTTATTTAATTTTTGAACGTTTTTGAATAAATGCCGGTTTTGATCTTGGCACACAGTACATGAATAACTCAAACAAAATTTTCATATTAATTTACTTTTATTTGGTTAAATGGCTTTCTCGAAACTTGTTTCATTTTATTTACGAACGTTTTTATTAGTAATAAATATACGTAACTTACGAATTAATTTACGTAACGAACTTATATATTCATATATTTTTAATACGTATATTAGGGGGTTCGCCCCCTAGTCAATACCTTGCTCTTTAAGCGAAAATTCAAATTTTGTTCCAATTCTTTAAAACTGACCGCTTAATCACAAAGGCCGTTAATTAGAAGAAATAGCTCTTATGAAAGTACTAAAAAATCTCTGGCTTAAAGAGTGAGGTATTGACTAGGAGGTGAACCCAATGATATATGTAATATTTTCTGTTCGTTTAAAGTTTTGATGTTGCTGCTGTTGCAGTTGAAAAACTTGTTTTTTTATATTTAATTTCTGATCTTTTTTTAAATAATGCTGGGAAGTCCAGTGTCCCCTTCATAGCAATGTCCCTTCCCCCATGAAAAATTCCTTCATGGAAAGATCCTCCCACATAACCCCCGTCACCCCCCCCCCACTACCAGGAAAAATCTCCCCTGAAAACTTCTGTACTGTATACTTCCCAATAACCAATACTATATGTTAACATTGGGTAAAGTTCATAAATTTCAGCCCTGCTCCCGGGAACTTCGGGGGATTAAGTCATCCTAAAAGACATACTTATAATATTTGCGACCATGCTGAACAAAATGGCTATCTCAAAATTTTGATTAGGTGACTTTGGAAAAAAATGAGCGTGGGAGGGGGCCTAGTTGCCCTCCATTTTTTTTGTCACTTAAAAAGGGCACTAGAACTGTTAATTTCCATTCCAATGAGCCCTTCCACGATATTCTAGGACCACTGGGTTGATACGATCACCCCTGAGAAAAAAAACAAACAAATAAACACGCACCCGTAACATTTTTTTACAAAAAATGTAAAATTCCACATTTTTGCAGATAGGAGCTTGAAACCTCTACAGTTGGGTTCTCTGATACGTAGAATTTGATGGTGTGATTTTCATTAAGGTTTTATAACTTTTAGGGGGTCTTTCCCCTTTTTTTCAAACATCATCCAAATTTGCTCAGGCGCGTAACTTTTGATGGGTAATATTAAACTTGATGAAACTTATATACCTGAAATCAGCATTAAAATTTGATTCTTTTGATGTATCTACTTGTATCAAAATACAGTTTTATAGAGTTTCGATTACCATTGAGCCGGGTCCCAATAACCAATACTATATGTTAACATTGGGTAAAGTTCATAACTTTCAGCCCTCCCCCTGGGGGCTTTGAGGGATTAAGTCATCCTAAAAGACATAGTTATAATATTTTCGACCATGCTAAACAAAATGGCTATCTCAAATTTTGATAGGGTGACTTTGGGAAACAAATGAGCGTGGGAGGGGGCCTAGCTGCCCTCCATTTTTTGTTCAGTTAAAAATGGCACTAGAACTTTTAATTTTCGTTCCACTAAGCTCTTCCACGATATGCGGGGACCCCTGGGTTAATACGATCACCCCTGGAGAAAAAAAAAAAAAAAAACAACAAATAAACACTCATCCGTAATCTTTCTTCTGGCAAAAAATAGGAAATTCCACATTTTTGCAGATAGGAGCTTGAAACCTCTACAGTAGGGTTCACTGATACACTGAATATGACGGTGTGATTTTCATTAAGGTTCTATAACTTTTAGGGGGTCTTTCCCCCTTTTTTCGAAAATCAGCCAAATTTTCTCATGCGCGTAACTTTTGATGGGTAAGATTAAACTTGATGAAACTTATATACCTGAAATCAGCATTAAAATTTGATTCTTTTGATGTATCTACTTGTATCAAAATACCGTTTTCTAGAGTTTCGATTACCATTGAGCCGGGTCCCAATAACCAATACTATATGTTAACATAGGGTAAAGTTCATAACTTTCAGCCCTCCCCCTGGGGGCTTTGAGGGATTAAGTCATCCTAAAAGACATAGTTATAATATTTTCGACCATGCTGAACAAAATGGCTATCTCAAAATTTTGATCGGGTGACTTTGGGGAAAAAATGAGCGTGGGAGGAGGCCTAGTTGCCCTCCATTTTTTTGGTCACTTCAAAAGGGCACTAGAACTTTTAATTTCCGTTCCAATGAGCCCTCCCACGATATTCTAGGACCACTGGGTCGATACGGTCACCCCTGGGGAAAAGAGAAAAAAAACAACAAAAAAACAAAAAAAACAAAAAAAAAAATAACCACTCATCCGTGATCTTTCTTCTGGCAAAAAATGGAAAATTCCACATTGTTGTAGATATGATCTTAAAAACCCTAAATAAGAGTTCTATAATACTATGACTACGATGGTGGAATTTTCATCCAGGCTCTATAACTTTTAAGGGGTCTTTCCCCCTTTTTTCGAAAATCAGCCAAATTTTATCAGGCGCGTAACTTTTGATAGGCAAAACTAAACTTGATGAAACTTATATATTTGAAATCAGAATTCAAATCTGATTCTTTTGATGTATCTATTGGTATCAAAATTCCGTTTTTTAGAGTTTCGGTTACCATTGAGCCGGGTCGCTCCTTACTTACAGTTCGTTACCACGAACTGTTTGATAAAGAATGAGCTGTATCCACCAATAGCAAGTGAACTGTTATCCCTTCTGTTAAAAAAGCTCAACACTTTGATTGAAATACTCTCAAATGTGTTGCAATCAATAAAGTAGGAAAAGATGGTTGTATTTAGCTCAATTTCGTACAGACCCATCTCGGCTCTCACACAACATCTTAAAATTAAAAAGAGAAGTGGCTAAAAGGCTTGCCGGAGATAAACAACTTTGTGACTACGGTGAAAAGTTTCTTTACAACTGCTCTTCAAAAGAGATTATGTAGAAATCTTGAGCGTAAGCATTTGCCCTGACGTCTTGACACATGGCATTTGTTTTGACTTAGGGTTGATAGGGTTACACATTATATTTTCCAAGGAAAAATAGCCACTGGCAGTCTACTTTCGGCCTTAAGCCTCCTCTCCAGCTTTCCTGACAGATAAATTTCACTTTTGCAGTTCTTTTCTTTTAATCAATCTCGCAAATGGTAGGTATTGATTCAAAGGACAAGTGACGATCAAGAATGCACCAGGAGAAATTCTTGCAATTTCTTATCTTTTTTATGATAAAGACTTTGAAGATGCTGACGTTTTCCTCCTTTTTCTATAACTATGAAGCCGGCTAATACATTTCTAACGATTAATCTTTAGCTTATCTTTATTTATAAATTTGGAATAATCATGAACGTTGAATTCTTGTGATTTATTTATTGGTACTAAACTGTTTTTTAAGGCTTGATTAATTTCAATTACATCACTTTTTACTTATAGTTCGTTGTTACTATTGATTGATAAACAATTAAAATAAAACATATTTCAAATAATCAAATTTATAGACTACATCCAAAATCAATTCTCAAAACTCTTTTGATCAAACCAAAAATATGGTAACACCTTGTTTCAAAAAGTATTTACTGCTCAACTATAAGTAAAGAGTGACAAGATGTTGAATTTTTGTCATGTATTTATTGTCAAGAAAACTCTTCTTTCAAAGGTTTGTTTAGCTTCGATAATATAACTTTTTACTTATGTTTCGCAAGTCACGATTTGTTTGATAACTATTTAAAAAAAAAATATCTTTCAAATAGTCGCTTTGGAGATAATATCCAGAACTAATTCTCAAAATTCTTTCGATTATATCTAACAATATGATAATACCTTCTTTCAAAAAGTTTTTAGTGCCGAACTATAAGTAAAGAGTGACCCATGCTCATGTTAACTGAAAGTAAAAACACGAGTGCTGATACTAATATATACATTAAAATAATTTGAGTTTTTTTTTTTTTTGCTGATTCCTAATATGTAAAACTCGATAGTTTTTAGGGTATCGATATAAAAAACAATACATTTTTGTTCATAAAATTTAAAACACTCTAAGGAATTTTGTTTATATGAAAATAGAGGGAGGATGAGGAGAAATTTTCCTCCTAGCTTCCCTTCGTTCTGGATAGTTTTAAAAAAATATTGTAGTTTGTGACGTAGATAATGTTTAACGTCGGAGATTTTGCTACTAAGTAAATTTCTCTTTTATTTATAGTCTCCTAAGATGTGTACTAACATTCTTGGCCAAACATTTTCGTTATATTACACTTCAGGTCGTGTACCTCAAAGTAAACTAAAAGTAAACTCAAAGTAAACTAAAAGGTGAATTTTGAAAGAACGTGTTTTGCCTTCCAGTTTAACAGTAATTGTTGATGACTAAGAACAATTGAATTTGTTATTCAAATAAAGAAAAAACTAAAAATATATTGGCTTTCGCTGTATGAGGGTAGCGCATTTTCATGCTGGTTCGTTTATCGAGTTCTCCAGTTTTCTTTGATTTATTTCAAGTTTTCAGTGTATTCTTTATTTTTTAGGTTTTGAAGCTTACTACTTCATATCTCGTGTTTTTTCATTTTTCACACTGAAAACAACTTATTCTCTCTTAAATATCTACTGTTTCTTTTTCCATTTTGCTTTACGAACTGAAAACTTACTTTGTTGTTTTTTGTTCTTCGTGGTTTTTTAATATGAAATTTCTCATGATACCATTTTGTAAATATTTATGGCAAAAAGTATCATTTAGGGTACAAAATAGCAGAATTCTACACTTTTCTTTGTCGACATACCTTTGGTTAATTTAAAAAGGACATTAGCTCTTCCAACTTCCATTGAAGTGAGTCCTCTGCTGATGCTCTAATGCCTCTTTATGGATAAATCCATTCTTAGAAAAAGAAAAAGCAGAAAACCTACTGATTTTTTTTTGTTTTTTATTGTTACTAATTCAATTCTTACTATTATATTCTCTTTCTATTGATTCCAATCGTTTAAATTATATTTAATTTAAAATTACTCTTCAAAAGCTAGCCAAATGTAGATAATTTTTTAGGCTTTCAAAATGTTAGGCCATAATCAGAAAAGGTGCCCTAATTCATCATGAAGTAGGGAGCCCAGGCTTGTCAGATGCCACCAAATCTGGTTAAATTACTCAATTTAACTGGAAAGTAATTTACATCCAGTTCATTTACTAACATAGGAAAGTTTTTATTGTCTGATTTTATTTTTGACGACAAATCAATGCAAAACCCACCCGGCTCACACTGGGAGAACATTTTTTTAAGTCGACCATTGAAACCACAAATCCACCTTGTTTTATTTCAGCGATGCCAAAGAACTTGGCCTTAGAAGTAAAAAACGAGTTAAAAATGTATTTTCAGTCAAAAATTAATAGACGGGGAATTTTGATGTAATATTATTTCACTTTCATTGGAAATGCATATACTCGTAAAATTTGGAAGTAATTGAACGCTCAGAAGTGGTAAAAACTTGTTCAAGAGTTCATATGACAAACAAAGAAGAAACAAGAAAATGAGTTAGCAAAAACGTGTTTAAAATTCTTAAAACTTGGAAAAATCTTTGTCTTCATTATGAATTTTCCGGGAAACTTACCCGTTAAGTTTGACCGTCTCTGGCAGCTCCGCTATTCATTGGTGCTTTTTAAAGCTCTAAATGCAAATTAGGCCGTTTGAAATGACGTTTTTTCACAAAAGCCAAATCCGGAGAACAGAAAGCTGTTTTACGGTGGCTGTAGTGGTCCTCACGCATCACTTTCATTTTAAAAACGTAACCCCCCAGTACAGCTAGTAGAAAGGTTGACATGGGTCGTATCGAGGCCTTATAGAAAGGTATATTTTCGTCAAAGGTACTTTTTCCAATAGTTTCTACGGAAAAATAGCTATAGTTTTTAATTCTTCATACTACAGCTATAGGAAATTCTAAGTTTATAACAAAGCCAAGAGAACTCTAATACCTCCTAGCAAATTGCCTATGTTCAGTTCTTAAGCCACAGGCACTAAGAACATTAGTTTCCATGTTGATGCAATAAACCCATCTGGATTAGCCTTCATAAGAATGATACTGGACAACATGTTTGAAATTTCTCATAAAAATAAAGTTTGATTTTATCACATTAGAAACTCAAACGGAGACCACACCCTCTACGTTGTCTTTTATTTACTAGCATGCTTTTTCACATTTTATTTATCCTTTCTTAATCTATGAAACTAAAAACACTGAACAATTTGAGAAGACCTCCCGTTATTTAGACAAAAGTGTGATTTTTTCTTTCACCCTATTTTTCAAAATAATTATATATAAGACTTTCAACTTTCTTTTAATTCCTTTTTAAAATGAATAACAACTAACCCCACATACAGGACAAAAGCTTAGAAAATCTCTTATTTTTAGGCAAGAAGCATCTATCATTGTACTTTGATATTTATTCACGCAAAATTATATAAGATATTCTCTTGTCCCGAAAAATCCCATCAACCTATTTTTTCGTGTAATGTGAAATTCCAGCCCTCTGGAGTCAGTACAGGAAAGTCCAAAAGAGAAGGACAGAATACATAGACATATACGAAAACAGCATTCGCGCCACAGGTTTTCATACCACGAATATCACCAGAAAACTAAGTCGTCTGACAAGACAAATATTCCTGAAACAGCATAACTTATCGAAGAAAATAATTTAAAGTCTCATTATGACAGAAATCACGTGGCTTGAGTGAATACAGGAAAGTCGAAAGCAGGAAATTTACTATATATATCTCAATCGAATCAATAATTATAAGACCAGAAAACTAACACATGAAAATTCATTAAAAAAAAAAACAAATACGACAAAATTGCGCGATCAAAACTTTAAAAGATAAAATTGCTTAAACAAAAATTGCAAAAGACGAAACCACTTGAACCAATGCTAAAAGGGCGAAAACTTTGGGACAAAAGATTGAAAAAGCAAAATATGCTCGATAAAAATAAAAATCCTTAAGATTAAAAAAATTTAAATAAAACAGTCGTGAAAAAAATTGAAAATCTTTGAAAACTGCGAATTTTTTTTTGAAACTGGAATAAGCTCCATAAAAATGAAATATCTTTGGAACTATTCCGACATTAAATTGAAAAAAACAAACACAATAAGATATGATTCAAAACTTTACAAATTAAAATTCAAAGTGGTAAAGATTTACCCATCTAAAAACAGTGCATTTTATAACTACTAGACAGAAGTTACTCGACAAAAAGTGAGTGTGGAAACTCATGGGTTAATTTAGGCGAAATTAGAGAGGGCTATTTAACCTTGCCTAAATAATTTATAAATTTTTACAAATTTATTTTGACGAATTAATTTAATTTTTTAATTTTTATCGAGTTACTTCTCAGATTTTCAATTTTGTGTCTAATTAATTCACGTATTTTCAATTTCTTACAGGAAAATCACAGAATTTAATTGTTTGTCCAAGCAATTTCGTGCTTTTCTATTTTTTCCAAAGTTTTTACTATTTACAACTTTCTTTATAAATATTAACAAAAATCTGATTTTTATTTTTGTCTGTAAGCTTTCAAGAATTTTAAATCTTTGACGAGGAAGTTCACTGATTTTCAATTTTTATTGTAAAGATTTCAAAGATTTTCAAATTTAGTAGAGGAAATTCATAGACTTGTTATTTGTGTCGTATAGATTTAGAAGACTATCAATTTTTTAGATTTTTATTCTAAAATTTACTATGAGTTTCAATGTTCTTTTAGGAAATCAAAGATATTTAAATTTTTTTACAAATTTTAAAGATTTACGATTTTATTTTCGTGCTTTTTTATATTTTCGTTAAAAACTTTAACGAATTTCCATTTTCGTATTGAATATTCAGAAATTTTCAATTTTGTTGTAAAGACTTCACAGATTAAAAATTTTTGTCTTGCTTATTTCAAAGACTTCCAATTTTTGTCATCAAGATTTCACTAGTTTCAATTTTTTTTTTCGAGTGCATTCTGTTTTCATCCTGCATATTTTGCTGATTTTCAAATTTTATTGGGCTTACTTCATTTTTCTTTTATTTTTGTTCTGAATATTCCCTAGAATTTTAATTTTTATCAAAGAAATCTAAAAAATTTTTTTTTTTCATGAGAATTTCAAACATTTCCATTTTACCAGCATATCTTTAATAAGATATGCTGCTTCATGAAATTTTGTCGTATGTGATGTGTCAGTTTTGTGGTAATTTGTATAGTGTGATACATTGTGGTACATATGGCATATTTGTATATATGTGCTGACTTTATTTTGTGAACTTTCATGTATTGACACAAGAGGGTTGAAATTTACCATGATAACTTTTCCTTCTATGAGCCTGACGTTATGACTCGAAAGGTTTGAATTTCATTTAATGGATTTTTAGATTACTTTCTTCAATAAGTTTTGGCTTTCTATGATTTCTTCAGCCCGTTTTGAACCCTTCTTTAAGCTTCTTTTGTGCTTTCTGACATTCTTAGTCCCTTCTATTTTCTTTAATTTGCTTTGAACTTGCTTTAGCTCCATCTGAATTTCTCTACTTCATTCGTATTTCCTTTAGTCTTTTGTGACCTTCCCAACTTTCTTTGGTCTATTTGAGCTTCCTATAGTCTCTTCTAACTTCCTTTATCCCTTTTAGGTTTCTTTAGTACTTTCTGACTTTTTGTCATTCCTTCCAACTGCTATCGATGATTTTGAACTCTTTCAACCCCTTACGACTTTGTTAATCCCTTTTGACTATTCTTTCCTCTATTCACACCTCTTTAATTCCTTTTTAGCCCCACAACTTTTTTTTATTAGTTTCAACTTCCTTAGCTCCTTACGGCTTTCTTAATCCCTTCTGACTCTCTTTACTCCATTCAAACTTCCCTTGGGCATTTCCGGCCCTCCAAACTTTGTTTGGACCCTTTGACCTTTTTTTAGTCCCTTCCAGTTTTCTCAACCCCTTGCGAGCGCCTTTTTTCTTTTCTGACGTTTCGTCGTTTGTTTTCTTTGATTCCTTTGTATATATTTTAACCCCTTTCTACTTTCTTAGTCCCTTCTGGCCTATTTACTCAATTTAGATTTTCTGAATCAGTTGTGACCCTCTCTTTGAGTTTCCTTTTTTACTTTCCGACAATCTTAGACCCTTCAAAATTCTTTCAGTTGCTTCAATTCCCTCCGATCCTTCGGATCTTCATATATTTTCTTTTTAGCCGACTTCCTTTAATTTCTTCCGATTTCCTTTAGTCCCTTCCGACCTTTTCAATCTTCTTGTGATATTCTTTGTCTTTCAGCCTCATTTAGTCTCAAGCCACCCAATTCAGTCCCTTCTGACCGTTTTAGTCTCTTCTGAGTTTATTTACTTCTTTCGGACTTACTTTAGTGTTTTTTGACCCTCAACTTTGCTTTTTCCCTTTTATCTTTCTTTATTTCTCTTCCATCTCTCTTAGTCCATTCTGGCTTTCTTTAACCCATTCGTCTTCTTTTTAGTCCGTTCTGACTCTTGCAACTTCTTAGGTCTTTGAAGCTTATTTTTTGCCTTCCATCATTCTGAGTCCCTTTCCAAATTCTCTTTAGTCCCTTTGATTTCCTTTCGTGCCTTTTTTTTTAGCCCTTTTATTTTTTCTTAGTCTCTTGTGAGTTTTTTAATCCTTTTATCCTTTCTACCCTCCCAACTATGCTTGGTTCCTTTGGGCTTTCTGTCGTGCTTTCCTATATTCTTTGTCCCTTCCAAATTCCATCAGTTCCTTTGACTTCCTTTCGTCTATTTCTTTATTCATAGTTTTTACCAACGTTCTTGACGTCCTTCATCCTCCTTTAGTCTCTTCAAACTTTCTTTGTCACCTCTTAATATCTTTAATTGCTTTGATGTATCTATAGGCCCTTCTAACTTTCTTAGTCCGTTTAATTTTTTTTAGTCCCTTTGAGTTCCTTTCTTGCCTTCCGAAATTCATAATTCCTACAGACTTGTTTTAGTTTCTTCCAACTTCCTTTAGCCCCATTCAACTTTTTCAGTCCATTCTAACTTTCTTTAATTGCTTTAAATTTGCGTTAGCCCCTTCCGTCTATTTTAGTCCCTTCCAATATAATTTAGTCCCTTTCAACTTCTTTAGTTCTTTCTAGCCTTATTTGCCTCATTTATAATTCCTTTTGTCATTCCCGACTTTTTGTAACTCCTACCGACTTTTTTTATTCCTTTAAACATCCTTCAGCACTTTACGTCTTTCTTAGCCCTCTTTGACTCTTGCATCACGAAAAAAACAAATCTATATTAGAGGGAATACGGTCTTAACAAGTTCAAACATGATATTTAGCATCGTTATTCTGAAGGGGAATCTAGGTGGGTTTATTGCACCTCTATGGAAACTGATATCTTTAAAGCAGGTGGCTTGAGAGCCAGACATACACGATGTGCTAGGGAGTGTTAGAGATCTATAAGGTTTGTTAAAAACCAATAAGATAATTTAGGCCTAGAATTAAGCATTAAACACTGTAGTCGTTTCCATAGGAAGTGTTAGGAAATATAGCTTCAATAAGAGTATACCTTTTTATATAGCTTCAATACGAACCCAAATCCACCTTTCTACTGTCGCTATTTTTAATCACTGGGCTTGCACACTTTCAAGTGCTTGCACATATTTTTCAAGCACTTGTACAACAAGGTGGGGAACACAAGTGCTCCTTACCCGGTTTTTTCACTCAGCCGTCGTCACTAAAGCCACAATCAAGAGATAGCTAGATTGTGGGGTGATTCTCAAATACGCTACAGGGTTTCACGTGACTATTTATTTTACTTAATTATTAATTACCCCATTATTGAAACCTGAGGACAACAATCTTGTATTAACTAGTTCTTCAAGTACTCGTACTGGCAGTTCTTCCGCAGTATGTGCAACAGTTCCAGGGTTCTTAGCTAGTCATTTAAGTCTCTTCTATTTCGCAGACTATGTGACGTTAAGGGATTTAATACAAATTAGTGCTTTACCATGAACAGTTTTTATCCACTTTTTAAGATCCATCTAATTTGTTTCCTCTTCAAGCTAAGAAGCTATTGATACAAAATTCAAACCAAAATTTTATAAGTACAAAGAACTTGAGTAGCCTAAATACAAAAAATATGCCTTTTGTAATTAAAAGAAAAGTAAAATATTCCTATGCACACCTTACTCAAAACTGAAGTACATTTTTCTGAAGTACAAAGAACTTGAGTATATACAAAAATGTGCCTTTTGCAATTAAAAGGAAAGTAAAATATTCCTATGCACACCTTACTCAAAACTGAAATAAAAAATTCAAATCAATGATATCCATACCCCTTTGTGAGACGATTCTAACTTCAGTTTTACATTAGCATGTAAGTGAGTTTAACAATTATAGACGAGAAATGCCTACTAGTAGTACAAGATTGGAAATCTTTCATTCTTAAGAATTTAATTTATTTCCTTTCTTTTCATTTTCTGGAGTGATCTTACAAGAACATTTTTAAAGCTTTCTATTTTGATAACATGCTTTTCTACCCATATCAGAAAATAGTGGTGAATGAAATTAAACTAAACGCCTGGAACTCGATTTTCTTTTAGACCTCATTAACTTTTATGCTCAAAGTTCCTGTTAGTTACACTTTTCTCTGAGATGTTGCCAGCCATCTGGATCTAGAACCCTTAAAATTTAACGTCGTTTGTCCTCTGATCTTGATCTTCTCTTTTGTATCTTAATCACCATTTCTTTTATCTTTCATCATAAAGGAGAAAAAACGAGGGCTCGGTTAATTTTGTCTTGGAATGTAATTTTCTGAACAGAATGAGAAGATTTTTCTGAAGGAACATGATTGTAGCACGTGTTTATTACTTTTGAAAATGATAATTTTGACACAATGTATAACTTTTTGTTCTTTAATATGATTAATACAAATGGAAGATATGTCAATATGAGTAGGGTCAAGATAACCTTAATAAAGACAAAAAATGTTCAAAAATTAAAACTAAACCGAACTAAAACCGAAGAAAAGATTGGTTTTCTATCAAATTATTTGAAAAAAATTACGTTTTCTAAAGAGTTAAAGAGGCTGAGTTACAAGGTCGAACCTTAAAACGTACAGGGATTAGGAGGCACAGTTGGGGGGCTACCGCCCCCAAACCCCCTCTTTCGCAGCCTTTAAATATTAAAAAAATGTCTTTAAACTGAAAGTAAGGAGCGACATTAAAACTTAAAACGAACAGAAATTATTCCGTATATGAAAGAGGCTGTGCCCTCCTCAACGCCTCGCTCTTTACGCTAAAGTTTGACTTTCTCACAACTCTTTTTTTAAACAATAAAAACTTTAGCGTAAAGATCGAGGCGTTGAGGAGGGCACAGCCTCTTTCATATACGGAATAATTTCTATTCGTTTTAAGTTTTAATGTCGCTCCTTACTTTCAGTTTAAAGAATTTTTTTATATTTAAAGGCTGCGAAAGCGGGGGTTTGGGGGCGGTAGCCCCCCAACTGTGCCTCCTAATCCCTGTACGTTTTAAGGTTCGACCTTGTAACTCAGCCTCTTTAACTCTTTAGAAAACGTAGTTTTTTTCAAATAATTTCTGCACGTTTTTGTACAGTTTATTACTTATTATTGCTTGACTAACTGTTAGCTGATCGTGTCAGGAGTTAAAGTTGGGGGCTGCCGCCCCCAAACCCCCGCTCTTGAACATTCTTGTGTTAAGGCTTTTAATTCCTGAATACTCAAATCACGTCGTACAGGGTGCCTCCTAATCCCTGTACGTTTTAAGGTTCGAACTTGTGACTCAGCCTCTTTAACAGTCCCCCAACTGTGCCTCCTAATCCCTGTACGTTTTAAGGGTCGACCTTGTAACTCAGCCTCTTTAACTCTTTAGAAAACGTAATTTTTTTAAAATAATTTAAAAAAAAAACTGAGTTTCCTTTCAAAGTCTAAATTCAGTATATAAAAATTTGCTCTGATGGTGAATCGAACCCGAGTTTTCCGCCTGAGAGTCTGAAGTATCAACCGCTGGACTATACAGATACAATGGTAATTGTTTTTTAGTTTTTGGAAGCTATTTTCGACGCAAGCAAATTCCCAAAAAACTTGATATTTGGTTTTTGGAAAACAGGGAAGGAGTGATCAGATTGAGCTGAAATTTCGAGGATAAGCTTCCAGGCCCCAGGAAAGATTATCCTCTAAATTTCAGCCCGATCAGACAACGTTAAAGGGGGGTTGTGGTGGGAAAAATTAACATGGGCTAATATAGGAAAACGAGGTTTTTCGTAAATGTAAATTCGGGGGATAATTTTTCGGTCTGAAAATATCAAAAGGCGCTAACAGGTCGAATTCTGCTTCGAATGAGTCCTCATTCAACCGGATCCGTTGCCAACTGTGGCCTGTAGGCGTGGCTAAGAACAAAAAAGAGATGATGAATTTTAAGTGGCTATATTTGGTTTTTTGAAAACAAACCAAAGGAGTGATCGGATTGAGCTGAAATTTCGAGGATAAGCTCCCGGGCCCTAGGAAAGCTTAACCTCTAAATTTCAGCCCAATCGGACAACGGTAAAGGGGGGCTGTGGTGGGAGGGTCCAAACTTCCGGCCCAGTTTACCCCATGAAGATAAAGTCGGAGGAGGATGAAATTTTGCAAGTTTCTTAGTTTGAGCTTAGGCTACAAAATGCGATTACCGCCGTCTCTCTGCAACCTCTAGGACCTGAAATCGCTTAACATTGTGGTGGGTCGCCTCTTTATAGAGGCACAAGTGTGCCTCCTTGATGGGGCCCGAAACATTCTCAAAGATATTTTTCCAGAACGGCTTTAAAACTAGGATGCATCTATAATCAGGTTGGCTATTCCTTTGATACCCTTCTTAAATCATTTGTAGTAAATAATCTTTCTCCATTATAGATCAATATTTGGCTCTTTATATCCTATATAATTCACTAGATTCTTATCACGGCTCAACATCGCTTCCAAATGTTCAGCCTATCTTTCTTTAACGATTTCCTTATGACTAAATTGGGCTCCATTTTTCTGTAGCTGGGACTAGTCCAGACTGACTGATTCTAACTGACTGACAACGAACATTCTATGCTAGACTCTGGACTGGGTCTTTTTGCTTTAATCCTGAAAAATTAGTAAATTGTTTGATACTTTAGCCAACAAAATATTTTTGTCAAGGATATCTCGCTTTGATATAAGAGGGAGTTGATTTTCTTGATTTAAGTCTTGATTGAATCGTAGAATAATATTTGTCTATCCACTTTTCCGTTCCCCCTCAGAAATATTATTATGGTGTGCTTAAAGGGCGAGTTCAAGGTCAGAACGATATTATTATAAGTAATATTTGCTTATGAAGAAAAAAGACCAGAAGCCTGACAATTGCCGCCAAACTTGTCATTCTAAGCCTTTCAATGCTCATAATAATAATAATAACAGTGTCCTTCTTCTGATGTTCTTGTTTCTTTAGCTGATAATACCCCCCTCGGTACTTCTCTCAGTCAATATTTTAATCTTCTCGTATGCATCTCATGTTTTTCTCAATTTACCTGACATACAAATGTAAAATGGTTCTAATAATAAACTCGATGATTATTATGTTCGATTCTTGGGCATTCTTCTTGGGCCAAATAATATATATATATATATATATATATATATATATATATATATATATATATATATATATATATATATATATATATATATATATATATATATATATATATATATATATATATATATATATATATATATATATATATATATATATATATATATATATATATATATATATATATATATATATATATATATATATATATATATATATATATATATATATATATATATATATATATATATATATATATATATATATATATATTTTAAACAAAATATTGTTGTTATAAAAATCTATACTTTTAGATTCCCACATTATAAAGAAAACTTCGACATATCATCCTTGGATCTTTTCTGGAAGATCTCTCATAGCTTAATTCAATGTTTTATGCCTCATAGTGTAACTCATATGAATGTTAACTTTTATCCCAAAACCGCTTTCTAAGGTTCATGATAAAGCAAGAAACCTTATATACGAAACTAATTGCTCGGAAACTAAACCGTTAATTGTTCTAGAATCTCTTTTTGTTCTTCTGGTGAATTTTTCACCTTTTTGTAAACTCCTTCATGATCTCTCTACGGCCCTTAGCATTCTTTTATATTATGTTTCTGATCGATATAATTGTCATATTTGTAGCAGAAAGCATATTCAACTTTCGCTTACTTTCGCCTAAGAGGTCATGTCTCCAATTTGTGACTGTAATTCATGTTGCTTGGAATGTACTGCCTAAAATAGCACTCTTATAACATCTTTAAGAAAGTGTTTGAAACTTTCTGTGTCTGTTTTATTATTTTCTCAAACTGTTGCGTCCAATTTAGGTTGAAGGCTGTTTAGATTTACTGGTGTTTTTATTTTATTTTTTTATTTTTTTTTGTTGTGAGCATTCGTCATTAATGTTCTTTCTCTGCAAATATTGGAAAATTAACGCTGAATTTTTGCAAGATTCTCCAAGAAAAAGTGTTGAAAAACCCCCCACACCATTGGTCACTTTGCTGAAAAAAAAACAGGTATCTCTCAAACACACAGATGCGCAGCAACGAATGGCGCATCAAACAGTTCGTGGTAGCGAACTGTAAGTAAGGAATGATGCGGCTCAATAGTAACCGAAATTCTACAAAAACAGAATTTTTTATTACATAAGATATATTAAATGAATTGGATTATAATGCTGATTGTGGTAACTTTGTGGTAACAGTTTGTGGTAACGAACTGTAAGTAAGGAGCGACCCGGTTCAATAGTATCCGAAACTCTAAAAAACAGAATTTCGATACCAGTAGATACATCAAAAGAATCGAATTTTATGCTGATTTCAAATATATAAGTGTAATCAAGTTTAGTCTTACCCATCAATTTTTACGTGTTTAAAAAAATTTGCCTTATTTTCGAAAAAGGGGGAAACATCCCCTAATAGTGATAGAGTCTTAATAAAAATCCAACCATCAGATTCAGCGTAACAGAAAACTCTACTGTAGATGTTTCAAGCTCCTATCTGCAAAAATGTGGAATTTTGTATTTTTTGCCAGAAGAAAGATCACGGATGCGTGTTAATTTGTTGTTTTTTTTCCCCAGGGCAGATCAAATCGATCATGTAGTCCTAGAATATCGTAAGAGGGATCATTCGAACGGAAATTAAAAGTTCTAGTGCCCTTTTTAAGTGACCAAAAAAATTGGAGGGCAACTTGGCCCCCTCCCATGCTTTTTTCTTCTACCGAAGTAATCTAATCAAAACTTTGAGATAGCCATTGTGTACAGCATAGTAGAAAATTTAGTAAATATGTCTTTGAGGATGACTTAATCCCCCACAGTTCTTGGGGTAAGAACTGCAAGTTACGAGCTTTGCCCATTGTTTACATATACTATTGGCTATTGGGCATACAGACGTTTTCAGGATGGATTTTTTTCTGGGGGGGGGGGAATCTAAGGAGGAGGTTACGGTCGAGGATCTTTCCATGGATGATGTTTTCTTGGGGGAAGAGACATTGCTATGAAGGGGGTGCCGGATTTCCCAGCATTGTTTAAAAATGGTCAGAAATTAAATAAAAAAAACAAGTTTTTTCAACTGAAAGTAAGGCGCAACATTAAAACTTAAAACAAACAGAAATTATTACGTATTTAAGGGGATTCACCCCCTATTCAATACCTCGCTCTTTACGCTCACGTAAAGATCACGGATGCGTAATTATTTTTTTGCTTTTTGTTTTTCCCAGGGGTGCTTTCTCAAAGCTTTCTCAAAGTTCTTATCGGATGGATTTGAGGAAAAGGGGCATGGAGGGGGGGGGACTAGGTGCCCTCCAATCTCTTTAGACTCTTAAAAAGTGAACTAGAACTTTCAATTTCCAATCAAATGAGCCCTCTTTGAAGTTAATACGAGCATCCCTTCCATAAGACCCAGATATGCCCCCATGGTATAACTTACAACGCCCCTGGCCCAGGGCCCTGGGGGGTTTTGTCGACGCCGGAATTTTTGTTATATGATCTTTGAACTATTTTTAAAAGAATAGCTGTATTAAAATTTTTATTGGATGTATTTTGGAAAAAAGGGTTTGGGGGGGGGAGCTGGTTACCCTCCAGTATCTTTTGACGTTTAAAAGGTGAAGTAGAATTTTCAAAGTCCAATCAAATGGGCTGCCTCTGAAGTTTATACGAACATCCTTTCCATATGACTCTTATATGCCCCCAGGGCATGTCTTATAGCCCTTGCCCTGAAGACTGTGGGGGGAGTGTCCTGCGAAATGATAAAATTTCCCGAACTTTCAGCTACGTTGAATAAAACGGCTATATCAAAATTTGACTGGATGTGTTTGGGGAAATGGTGGGCGTGGAAGGGGTGTCAGTTGCCTTAGAATCACTTTCGACTATTAAAAAGGGAACTAGCCATTTAAATTTCCAATCGAATGAGCCCTTTCTGAAGTTTCTACGACAACTTTGTCGATACACAAATTATATGCCTCCAGGGTATAACTTACAACCCTTGCCCTGAGGGCTGTGGGGGAGTTGTCATCCTCAAAAGCATATTTTCTTTTTGGAAATCAATTACGCTGAACAAAATGGCTATCTAAAATTTTTGATTGGATGTGTCTGGGGGAATGATGGGCGTGAGGGGGGGGGAGGGGGTCGCTAGTTGCCCTTCAATCACTTTCGACTATTAAAAAATGCACTAGCCCTTTGAATTTCTAATCGAATGAGCCTTTTTTGAAGTTTCTACAACAACGCCTTCTACAAAACCTTATATGCCCCCAGGGCATAACTTAAAACCCTTGCCCTGAGGGTTGTGGGGGAGAGTCTTCCTTAAAATATATTTTCTATGTGAAAATCAACTACGCGAACAAAATGGATATCTCAAAATTTTGATTGGGTGTGTTTTGAGGAATGATGGGCGTGGGGGGGGGGGTAGGGGGATAGTTGCCCTCCAATCACTTTTGACTAATTAAAAGGGTACTAGAACTCTTGATTTCGAATCGAATGAGCCCCCTTTGAACTTTCTACGACGACCCCTTCCATATGAAGTGCCTCCGGGGAAAAAAAATAGTAATACAGCATTGGAGCCGTATGGCCTTTACTATAGGCAACGCTATAGCGTTGCTTCTGAAACAAAAACTTTTTATTTCATAAGAACATGGTTGTGATTTCATAACTCAGTACGAAAAAGGCATTGCTGTTGGGACTCTTGCATTCGGGTGAAAATCAAAAATAAGCTATAAGTACATTTTCTTTTCATTTTCAGAAAATGAATGTTCAACAGAACAATTACGCTCAAATAAAATGAGGCATGTCAAACAAATTATACTACGCACTCAAAGTAGCTTGATACAATTCCTTGATACAATTCCTATAACAAAATAGCTTGATACAATTCCTTCCATAAAAACGAATCCTTCGATAACCAGAAATTCATCAAAGGCACATTAATAGCCTTTGATGGTCGCAATTGGCCAGCAGACTGTAGTTTTCACATCACTTCCCTAAATTCTATCAAACAGTTCGTGGTAACTAACAGTAAGTAAGGAACGACTCGGCTCAATAGTAACCGAAAATCTAGAACATGGAATTTCGATACCAATAGATAGGCCTACACCAAAAGAACCAGCATATATGCTGATTCCAAATATATATGATTAATCAAGTTTAGTGTTACCCATGAAATGCTTCGAGGAAATTTGCCTGATTTTTAAAATAGGGGAAAACACCCCCCTATAATGCAAGAACTCTTGATGAAAATCACACCATCAGATTGGGCGTACCCGAGAACCCTACTGTAGAAGTTTCAAGCTCCTAAATATAAAAATTTAGAATTTTGCTATTTTTGCCATGAGACAGATCATGGATTTTTTTTTCTCTTCTTTTTTTCAGGGGTGATTGTATAGAATAATGGTCCTAGAAGATCGGGAGAGGGCGCTTTCAAATGTAGATTAAAAGTTCTGGTGGCCTTATTAAGTAAAAAAATATTGGAGGGCTACTGAACCCCCTCCGACGCCCATTTATTTCCCAAAGTTATCTTATCAAAATTTTAAGATAGCCATTTTGTTCAGTGTAGTTGATAGATCAAATAACTATGTCCTTAAGGATAAAATGACCCCCCCCCCCAGTACGTAAGGAGAGGCCTGTAAGTTATGAAATTCGCTCATTGTTTACTTATAATATTTGTTATCGGTAAGTATACAGACATTTTTCGGGTGAGATTTTGTGCTTGGGTTGGATTTCCATTTGGAAAATCTTCCTTGGGGAGGGAAATTTCCAGGAGGGGTGATGAAAATTCCAGGAAAAATATTAAACTGGAGGATTTGACAGAATTCTTATACAAAACTCTTATTAATTGTGTTACATTATCTTTGCAAACTCAATTTTGCATGTGAAGATGTTCCGGGGAATTATCCGGGGGCGATTTTCCGCGTGTTTTAATTTCCAGAAGAAATTCTCCGGAAAGGGGCGTTTCTAGAGTAATTGAGAAAATGTTTAGAGATTAGTGTCTTTTTCAAATGAAAGTATGCTAAGGATAATTTTTCAGGCTGAATCGCCCGCAAGACATTTTACGGAGAGGTGGATTTTCAGTGAGGATGGAAATGTCTGGAGGGAAATTGACGGGGTGTGTGTGTAAATTACGTTGGATGATGTTTTCACGGAGGAGTTTCCCGTGAGGGGGGGGGGTATATTTCATAAAGGCTGAGCCAGACTGACCTGTATTATTTGAAAAAGGAACAAGGATTAAATGAAAAAAAACTAACTGAAAGTACGGAGCAACATTAAAATTCAAAACGAACAGAAATTATTCCGTATATGAAAAGTTGCCTCCTCCTCAATAATTTGCTTTTTACGCTAAAGTTTGATTGTTTGCCCCAATTTTTAAGAACGGCTACTGAAACATAGGGACCGTTTAATCAGAATCAAAAGTTTTTTTTAAAGTGCTAACAGCTTTAGCGCAAAGAGCAATGTATTGGGGAAGTGGCAGCCCTTCACATAAGGACTAGGTTCTGTTGGTTTTGACTTTTAATGTTGCTCCTTGCTTTCACTTAGGAAAAACTTGTTTTTTTTTATTTAATCACATTAGTTCAATCCCTTAATTTTCGTTGATTGTCCATACACATATTAAATTACAATTTGTTGCATACTTCATGATTTGAATCGACCTTATAATGATTTTTCTACCGTGCCCACCAACAAAGGTTGGTTATTAAAATTAACAGATCTATAGGTTGCGTCTCTTTACGCTCCCTTCTATCTACAAAATAATTCTGTGTACACAGCAATATCTTTTAGAATATTATTAATGCTCAGAGAAACTATTTTTCATCCATAAAGAAAATGCATTTTCCATCCAAAACAAAGGTTTGAGAGAGGAAAGCTTTGAAAATGATATTACTCTAAGGCACCTCAATTTCATCACTACTGAATAAAGATGAGATGCTTTCCCTACGTATAAAAGTCATTGCTGAAAATTTGTCTGAATTTATCCGGTTGAACAGACGTTGAAAAAAACATGCTTCCATAAGATGAAAATCTTAATACCTCCTCGAAGGAGAAAACTGGCCTCGCAGCCATCTCCAAGGTGATCTATTAGCGAGAAAATAACTGAAAAGTGAGACAGCTCAAGTTTCAGATAGAAATAGATAAAAGATTGCGCAGAACAATAGGCCAAAACTTACTAGGTTTAACATTTGTCACCTCACAAACAAACAGAACAATATTTTTTTTTATTGTGGCATTCAATTGGACGATATATTGGATTTTTTTCTTGGATTTGGTATTGGAGAGAAAAAACAGATTAATAATAGCTAGCTAAAATTTTGACTTAATGAGTTAAGCAATGAAAACGAGGGAACTTCCAGTGAGCGCGTGTGATGCAAAGTCAAAGTTTTCTCCTCTGCTTATTCATGATAATTGTTTCCTCAATGTCTTGCTAGATATTTTATAAGTTCTGTTTTATCAATTGGGTACTTTTCGAGATCACAAGATATCCAAATTTTCATTTATCCTTTCTGGAACTATATACTGTAGCTGTTACTCCAAAGGAAATGTGTAGTGTCAATTTTTACGTTGAAGTTCCCAAGAACAAAAAGAAGAAAATATTTCTAGGTCTGGAGGGAGGTAAAGACATTTTCTGGACTTTAACCAAGCCATTATTACTCCTCATACCAGACACATTTCATTTTCGGTTTTAACAAGTAACAGTAGCTATATATATACAGCGCCCTGTATGACGCCTTTTATGGTTTATGCTTCTTATTTTTTCAGTCGCCCTGTTAAGACACGACAACTTTGGAGAGCGACTAAAGTGGCTGTTGAAGGACCCGATGACTACAATTGTAAGACATCTAGTGCCAGAGTATCATTTAATTTTTACTGGAGCAATTTTCAGCTCATTTACATTGCAAGGAAATAGCGTGGAATAAAATTTCTAATCAGAAAACACAGCGCAGAACCTTGAGTGGCGAGGAAGCAGATTATCATTTTTTTTAAAAGTGTGGTATGTATTAATTACCCAGGGGCACCACTAAGAGGGGGTATGGAGGGACTTCCCCCTATAAGTCCTCAGAAAGGACTTTTATCGGGCGAAGCCTGACAAAAGTCGCTATCTTTTGGTGCAAAGTGACGCTTCTGTAAGGGATTTCGTCGGGCAAAGCCCGACGAAACTTATTACGTCATGTGCAAGAAGTCAACAAAAACCTATTGGCTTCCTAAAAAACGACTAGTCGAGTGGAGCCCTACAAACTTGGTATTTGTTGGTCCACTGTAATTTCATAAAAGAATTTGGTCGGGCGAAAAACAACAAAATTCACTGCTTCATCTGCACAAAGTCAATAGAAACCAATTGCCCCCCCCCCCAATAAAATGATTTTTTTAGCCAGGCCCTACAAAACCCGATATACAGTCGGTCCGATCTAAGACTTCCGTCGGGTGAAGGACTACAAAATTTACTGTTTCATCTGCGCGAAGTCAACAGAAACTTAATATGTTGTCGGTCCATTACATTGTCATGAAAGATTTCTGTCGGGCAAAGACGACGAAAGTGGCTGCTCCATCTGCGCAATGATGACAGAAACCAATTTGCCACCTAGAAAACGACTTGTCTGGTGGAGTTTTGAAAAACTTTAATATTTTTCAACGGGATGGTTAGCCGGGACAATTCTAATGGCTCTACTGAGAAAAACACTTGTTAGGAAATATTGCTGTTTCTTTCCAAAATATCAAAAACAGCTGACATATTTTGCTAATAGCCTACATAAGCCCATAGAATTGCGAGGTTATACTAGGTTATTTAGAACTATGGCCAGGTTTTCTTATAAAAGTTTTTGAATTTATTTCGAGTTTTTCATTTTTTTTCGAATGAGTTATATTCAGACAAACAACTGTGTTTAAATCGAAGTAACATTTCAGACATCACTTGAGGAAGTTCGTCCTGGTCCATCCTTGACAAACATCGGAGTCTGAATAGAAGAAGATGCGGCTGAAAAAAATCGAAGTTACTTATCCTCTCATGTCTGACACTGTGGAATCTGGTGAAAGAAAGTAGGAATCACTTGAAACTTGAAGTTAAATTGGATTCCCTCACTAACGAATTAGACGCTGCAATAAAAGCGCTATACATAGGGCGACCAATCAGTGAATATGGAACTAGGCTTATTAGTCAGTCAGAGAAATTCATTTCTCATAAAGTCTCAAGAATGGAAGGAGTAGAATCTGAAGCCGAAAGTTTACAGCAGGCTGGAATCGTAAGAGTCGAGCACGATCCCGGGCTCAGGAAAGAAAAAAATCCAACTCAGAAAAGCGGAAGCTTATCAAGCTAGGACCATTTTAGCTAAAAATTAATTTTCCGGAAAAAGAGTAAATCCAATCTCAGAGTTCCAAACACCAGTTGCAGTTTGTTAGAAACTGGTAAAATGAGTACCCGTACCTAGAGCATAGTGTCGAGAAATATTTACCCCATTGCTCTACCTGCTCGTTGTTTCCAACTGGACCTGGCCGCAACTACTGAAGCATTGATTCTTCAATTATAACAAGAAGTAGAAACTGGCACAGAATGCAAAGCAAGGGCGCCAAGGCTGAGATGTTCTTCACCCACTTCCAATCAAATGGTCGCAAAGCATTCTATAGGTGGTCTTATTTATTTTAGAGATATAAATAATTACCAAGATTGGTTAACAGGGAGAAACTAATGAAAGATATAGATCCAGAAAAAGAAAGGGAAAGAGGGCGTCACACTATATACATCCTGCTAGATGTTACCACGGGAAGGCGTCATAACATCGAACCACCAGGAGCACGAACGTCAGGAGCAGTACAAAATCCGTCATAATATCGACAAAAAAATTCGTCAGAACCTCGAACCGTCATAACATCGAACATTTTAAAACTTTAGTTTTTATAGGGTTAAAGGAGGAAAAGGTAGCTAGGTTAGGTTACATATTGAATATATGCTCTGCTATACCCCAATCCCCCTGATGTGCAAATATATAGCCGAGATTTGTTTCTTAACTATAATATACTTATCACATTATATAAACTTATAAATTTTTTTAGATGTTATGACGGTTAGAAGTTATGACGTTTTGTGCTTGTGACGGTTTGCCGAAACGGTAGAACAGACGGTTTGAGCAGAGCTGGTTCAAAAATCGTAGCAGAATTAAATGAAGCTGATTTCTTTGGCATCTTCGTAGACGAAACACCCGCTGCAACCATTGAGGAGTGTTTTGCTGTAGGAGTGCGGTACATTGATAGAGAGGGAGCAGCTAAAGAGCGTTTATTCGTTATTGTAGGTTTTGAGTCAAAGAAATGAGCTAATATAGCAGAAGAAATTCTAAGAGTTCTATTAAAGGCTCGTATCAAGGGAGAAAAACATGAGTGGAGCATCGAAAAAAACATGAAAAACATCGAAGTGCCCACATAAGAGGGCGCTTCGATGTAACACAAGCTCACAATTCCAAGAAGTTAGGAAGAAATATTCAATACCTAAGATGCTTAGCCCATAGAGGGAACATTATCGTTCTTGTTGAAGAGTTTTACAAAAGCGCTGGAAGTAACATTGAGTTTGACGAGTTGTTCTCTCTAGCAAAATAGGACAGACGAGGGTTGCCTTTAGTTTACAGAGCATTCACTTTTGCAAAAACTATTGAAGTGACATTGGCCGAAGGTTAACGAATATTTAGCAAGACGAATATCGTCAAGAACGGTTCGAGGTCAACTATGAGAAACGATCGACTTGACCATCTCGTGCTCATGATGTCAGAGAAAAAACCCTACTAGAAAAAAATTACCTCAATCTACCTGTAGAAAAATAGAGAGTTAAAAAGCCGCGCAGCCTTAAAGTTTAGCTTATTTTCTTTGTCTTGATTTGCTTCTATTTCTGAGTTTTTCTCTACAATATATGACAGTTTTCCGGAACTAAAAAACGTTATTTTAACACCTAAAAAACGAAGTAACAAATGTCGGTTGTCGTCAGCACCTATCTGAATTCGTCGGAACATTTTGGACACCCTCCCCCTCAAAGGTAAAAAGCTAGTGACGCCCCTCCGAATACCTGAAGTATAAGTGGAGATCAACATGAATGTTATGGTGACAATGCATAAAAAGAAATATTGGTTAAATTGGAGTGATCTTTTTAATGTCACCAAGCAGGAAATAATTCTGAAGTAGATAAAACAAAATATGGCAAGGGCATACTTTGTAAAATATTTCTCTTTATTTTGTTTCAGTAAGAATATTAAGTATTGCCTCTACCCATTTTTCTCTATTAATGATGCAGCCCAATCGAAAAATAATAAGATTCATAGCCACAGGAAAATCAGAAAATGAGAATTGTAAATCTTTTTTTGCTTGTAATAGACTTTAAAAGTAGCAATTAATATTACCTTGTCAAAAAGAAAGGAGAGGCGGCGGCAGGATTTTCTTGGTCTGAAAAACATGGCAGCTCTGATCCCATTATCCAAATACGAAATATTAGCAACGGAAAAGTCTGCAATATAAAAATAAGGTTACAGGTAAAATGTCGTAACGTTTTGTACTATATATGAAATACAATGAAACGAATATTTCAAGTGAAAGTAAAGAGCAATGTCATATCTTAAACTTAAAGAAATTATCCTTTATGTAAATGGACTGCTGTTCCCCTCAAACTGCCGATCATTGCACTAAAATTGGAGTCATTATCTCAGTACCACAAGAAGGAATAATTCGATGGAAAAACAATGTTTTAGCAGTTCCCAGCAATATATGTGTTTCTCTTCTTTTTTTACGACTATGCATCGGGAAGTAAAGCTGGAAAGCGGTGGCTCACTTAGTTGCATTTCCTTCCAATCACAACATTTAGATCAAGCGTTTATCAAAGCAACCGGCTAATAAAACAATTAAACTATCTAGCTGGATATGCCTTTTGCGTTCAAAATGCTGTAGTGAAAACTCCAATAAGAGATTATTTCAGAAGAACAGGGCTTGAGGAGGTGGCAGCCACCTTCTTATAAAGAGTAACCTGTTTGTTTTAAGTTTTAACGTTATTCTTTACATTCAATGACAAAACATGTTTTTCAGTATAATTAATTAATATGTTCTAATCCTTTCTTCTTTAGGCTATGGCTCACATAATGCTGAGATTTTTATATTTCATGCAATATTTTTATCACAGCACTTAGATTTATATAAGCTACTGCTATTCGTTAGAAAACAACTGTTTCTTTAATAAGAGGGGATCTAAAAAAGTACGAAAAGGAGGGAGGGAGTTTACGTGAAGGAGAAAAGGAGACGGGAAGGGTAAGAAAACCAAAAAAAATGAACTACTAGGCTATAGTTTTTCTAATTTTCCAAGTGAGTTATTAAGTCAAGTTTTCAATCCAAGCTTAGCTCATGGTGGAAGCATCTCACCATTGTTCAAGTTAACATACAAATTTTGTATTATGGACTCGAAATCTTCCAACAAAACGAGAGGATTCGCCATCCCCTGAGCATTTATAAGTAGTATGGGGTAGATGGGACCGATAGATACAAAATTTGCATTTACCCTAAACCTCGTTCTTATATTCAAGACGGTACACTTCATTAGCGTATTACCGACGGTACATCTCATTAGAATATTACAGACGGTACACCTCATTAACATATTACAGACGGTACACCTTATTTGCATATATTCGACATTCATATATTCGACAATCAGAGGAATGACCAATTTAGTAAACCAGTTAATTTGAATTCAATGGAATGGTAGAATTAGGAAATCAGGCGAATGACCACTTAAGTAAACCGTTTTATTGGATTTCAAATGGAATAATAGAATTTATGATATAGTATTGAACTTTACTTGACCGCATATATTAATATAGGCACAGTAATCCTATACTGTAATCTGCATACTTAATATTCTGATTCTGGATTTTAAATGTATTTTGTCAGGATCTTAAATGCATTTTATAATAGGAACAGAATTTTTCAATCTGCTCTCTAGGTTGATTTTTTCATACTTTGCATCAATTAAACCACTAGGAAAATAATAAAAACTATGAAAGAAAAATATTAAAATACGGAAAGTAATCTCTTAAATTTCTCAAACCTCGGCCCGTAAGCGCTAGAAAATATTAAAAATATGAAATAAATGTTAAGATATGGCAAATAATTGCGTAAAATACTCAAGTGCTAGCATACCCCTAGTCAAAATTGCACCCTAGGTGTTTGTGAAAACGGTGTTTTTTTTATTAAGTTTAAATAGCAATAGTAATTTTTTAGTTTATAAAATTCATTTCTGAGAGAAAAAGGCTGACAAATGCATATGTGTTATAATTTTCCCCCTCCCTCGATAATGTTGTGGGGGAGGGGGGGGGGTATATTGTGCCACGCTGGCCTCAATTCTTAGGATTCTTCAGAAGAAATACTAATGGCGGTTTTTTCATTAAGTTTAAACAATCTTTTCTAGTAATATTTCTGTTAGAAAAATGCCCCCGAAAAAAATGCCATATGTGGGATACTGCCTGCTAGAGGGTGCCATGTGTCAACCATCTCAAGTCAAAGGCTAGAAATTTGCATGGAACATCACAATTTACCAATAAAATGGCAAGTTTTACTGTCCAATTAAAAACAATGGTCATTTTTTTAGTTTACAAAATTTATTTTTGACAGAAAAAGACTGAAAAATTTATATGTGTGTTAATCTACCCCCAGAGGGTGTTGTCATGGGTGGTATACTGCGCCAAGCTGGCCTTAGGATTCAGCTTAGCCAAGCTTAGGATTCATCAGAAGAAACGCTAATGGCGGTTTTTTCATTAAGTTTAAAGGATTAATTCTAGTGTAAGTGAATATTTTTGTGGGAAAAATGCCCCCGAAAAATGCCATATGTGTCATAATGCCTGCTAGAAGGTGCCGTGTGTCAACCATTCAGTGTCTTGGGGTCAAAATTAGCATGGAACATCGCAATCTAGCAATGAAATGGAAATGTTCCGTTGTCTAATTAAAAACAATGGTCATTTTTTAGTTTACAAAATTTGTTTTGAGAGAAAAAGGTTGAAAAACCTCTGGGGGATGATGGATGTGCAACGTGATGGCAGGAGGGGCAGGTGCGTAAATCCATGGTGGTGGGGGGTGTTTTGTGGATTATCATGAAAGGCGTGGGTTCCGAAATGTCATGGTGGGTGAATATTCATTTGCTTAACTCAAAGAAAACGTAAAGTCTTCGTTAATAGCTCTCAGAAATAGCTCAATATGGCCTAAATCTACCTCGAATATCAACCTTTTCCCTCTGTAAATGATTGCTAGGCTATACTTTTCTTTAAACTATCTTACTTAAACTTACTTAAAACTTTCTTAAAAAATCTTTAAAATGGTTCTGTTTGCTTATATGTTTTTTTTAAGGTTTTTGTTTGTCGTGTTTTTAACTGCTTTTTCTTTGTTTTAATAGTGTTATAGATTTGTTTTAATTAATGGAAATTTTATTTGCAAAGGCCTGTGTTTTTAAATTTACTGTTTAGGACGAATCTTCAGTACCTAATCGTGTACACAATTAAGCATCTTGCAGTCTCCTCTCACCTTTATTACTATGCCGAGCTCGGAGCCATACCTTTCTTTTAATTTACGCACGTTTTTGTTTTTTCCATTTGTCATGTCTTTTCATGTTTTGTTTTTCCCGTTGCATAGTCTTGTCTCGAAAAGTGTGTGTTTTCAGAATTTCCCTAATTAAATATTTGCCTTGGAAACAATAATTTCTCGAAATAGGTGTTCTCCGTCTGTACGTCAATTATCACAGATGTAGGAAACACGTCATTCTAGTAAGCGAAACATGGGAAATCACCTCGCGTGCAATAGGCTTTTTCTAGAATATATTAGCCTGTAACAAGTATTGGAAACACCCTGTTGGACGTTGGCGTTGTTCTATTGGATAGAAATTGATCTTTCGAGTCCTACCAATTACAAACAGCTAAAGAAAAAACGTCTTGAAAGAAAGAAAAAAAAGCCTTGAAAGAAAGAAAAAAACGCCTTGAAAAAGAACAACAACAAAAAAAACGGGTTGAACGGTTCAACGGAAAATAAAATTAAAAAAGTATTATGTGACAGCAATGTGTGCGCTGCCATTACGTAAGATACGCGCTGTCATTATTCAACACCTATATATGTGCCGTCATTACATCTTTCAAGTCCAGCCAAATCACTTAAGCTTACTTAGAACTTGACACCGATAAATTCCTGGTGAGGAAAAAGGAAATGAATGGATTACAGAGCATGAACCTACCTTTGTAAGTTATATAGCTGAGCCATTTTGCTACTACCAACACAAAGTCCCTTATTGAATACCTGGGGATCGAAAACGTTTAAAAATAGTGCAGTTATTAAACAGTTTGTGGTAATTGTAAGTAAGGAGTCATTTATGCTCCAACTAGTTACGGTAAACCTCCAAGAAAATAAGCTTAGATAAAACATATAAAATGTTCGAGATAACTAACTTTAAGTAAGGACCGACTCTTGATACCAGTAATTGGAACTCTGCTTACAGGAGTTTTATAATAGTATATTCATTTAAAAAATTATTTGTTATTATAATCCTAAATATATAAAATACATTAAGGTTATGGCTACTTACCAAAAGTTACGGAACTAAGAAAATTGCCCGAAATTTCAGACTAAGGAGACATAAAACCAGAAAGGGAAGATGATCTTTATTAAAGTGGCACCATGAACTTGAGCACATTAAAAAATCTTATTACAGAGGTTTCAACTCCTATCTATAAAAATGTCAGATTTCGAATTTTTTCCGAGAGGGATGATCACTATTTCGTGCTTATTTATTTGTTTGATTTTTCTAGTCAAACAAGTTCTAGTGCCGTTTTTAGCAACAAAACAGATTGCCCATAGCAAAAGGGGGGTTTATGCTATTTTTGGCTCAGAACAACAATTTGGACTCAAAGAGAGCCAAAAACTATGGAGTAATTGTTTTAGGTAGCCAATGGATTTAAAATTATCAAAAATATATATATTAAGATCGCCTATTTCAGGTGCAGTAATGCTGATCGGTGAAACTTAACCTTAATTATATATTAGATGAAAGCAAACCTTGTTTCAGCTTTTTTACTAAAACTCATCGAGCATTATAAAGACTATTTTGAGCCTTATAAATTAGTTTTTTATTTTCTGCATGATACTTACTGACTTTTTTGCTCCTGGACGACCTTCACGCTTCTCTTATGTTGGTTTTGCATTGTCAAATAAAGCGCTAGTTTTTTTTAATTCTACAAGTATAGAGAAATATCTTGATTCAGCTTACTTGACATTGCTTTGTAGATATATCTTGAGTAATCTGCAAACCAATAACATTTGGTTGGTTTAAGTTTGAACCTTACGCTTTACTTCTACAAGGAAAACTCCACCTTTTAAAATTAATTGGATAATTAGAAAAGATATATAACCTACGCTATTTCTCTAGTCTACCAGGAAAAAAAGATTATTACGTAATGGACTTAGCTTCCCCATAATAGACTGAGTTTATAGAGCCTCAGCTTGCATACTAATTTAATTTTTTTAATATTTGAAAAATATACTGGAATATTTTCTCTACAGGACAGCTTATTCTAGTAAGACAAAAATATACTATCTTTATAAATAAGCAATAATTGTTAATTTATTTATTTATGCATGTATGTATGCATTTTTTCTCGAAAACGGCTCCATATTTTTTCGGGAAAATTGGCATCCTGGTAATTTTAAGTAATTTTAAGTAATTTTTATGCACATCAGTATTGCAATGACGTTCTCACACTTGTCACATTGACAAGTGTAACATTTTAATTGATAATAATGAGTAAATAATGTCAAATAAAAATTGATTGAAAATTGGTTCTATGTATATATGTTTACCTTCTCCATATTTATCTAGTTACTTATTTAGAGCTGGGTGGACTTTGTCTTAACTTGAAGAGTTACACCACTGACCCCCGTTCCAAACCAAATACCCAGAGACATCAGAACTCAAACCCCTACTGTGGAGAAGACCCAAAGTGTAAATCATAGCTTACGGGAGCCAAAGGCATATGCGAATAGAGGGAGACTATAAACAGCTAGTTCCAGTTGTTTTTCATGGATCAAATCCCCATAATAACGCATGATTTGTCATAAAAAAGAACTGAAATAAACAAAAATTACGACCGAGTTAGAATATATATGGCTTTAAGAATATATATGTAATATAAGAATATATATGGCTCTGAAATAAGGCTTTAAGCCGTTTAAATAACCTTATTATGAAGTATATTTAAATGCACTACAAACTGTAAATTAAGTAATATTTTAATTTTTTACTACGGAGGCTAAAATTGAATTTGAAAATAGATTTACGGGCATACCTATACATTGAAGAGCCCGGAGCCTTCCCCCAGAAACAATTGAAAAACATTCAAACTGTATAAAGCACTAGAGTTTTTCTATAAAAATATCTATAGGAGAAGCAAGCGACACGTAGTCATGGAAGGGTGGCACCCTTATTCCAGTATATGATTTTCTTGGCGTCAATAAGGAAGGCAATTCCTTCCATTCAGATTCTTTTCCTAGTATTTAAATTATTTAGCAATTCTCTGTACTGTCAATATAGGAATCTCCAGTAGAGAGGCCTCATGAGCTCGTGACAGCACACCATATATGGGCATAGAGTCCTTAGGGAGAACACCTGTGCTGTCACTCCGACGGGGCACCATATATGAGCATGGAATCCCCAGGGAGAACACGTTTCCGAGAAATGTCTCCGGGCGAAGTTTATTAATATCTTTGGTGTTCGTCCAGGAGAATTGTTTCCAGGCGAAGTTTATTAATATCTTTGGTGTTCGTCCAGGAGAATTGTTTCCGGGCGAATGTTTTGATCTTAGACATGAAAAGATTAACACGGGAAAGGGTTTCCTAGGAATTTCAAATGTGATAGCGCAGGGATTTCAAAACAAAGGGAACACGCTGAAATTACGTTTAGAGATTATTTGGGAGAAACTATTTTAGGCATTTTAGGGACTATTTGGGTGAAACCAATTTAGGCATTTTAGGGAATTATTTGGGCGAAACAGTTTGAGGCATTTTAGAAGATGATTTGAGAAACAAAAGGGCCCCATCCCCCCAACTTTTGGCTCCCCCTCGAATATATTTTTCAGAACAAGTTCTTTATGTAATGTCCTTCCTAAACCCATTTTACAAGTTGAAGTACCCATCCTTTTCACCCACAACTTTACTTTACAGCTTTTGGGCCCCAAGTCCTCCCCCTATCCCTCAACCCTATCCCTCCACCCTCTCTCCAACCCCGCCACCTCCTCCCTCCCACCAATCCCCCCCCCAAACTTTTTGAGTTTTTTTTTCTTTTTTGTGTTTTTTTTTTGTTTTTTTTTTCGTTTTTTTTTAACTTTTTTTTACATCTCATAGAATGTCTTTAAACACACTTAAAACACAAAAAATTCATATTTAATATTTTCCAACTTCAAAATTGGAATTATATAGATATTTGTGTCACAACTTTTACTATTATAAAAATAATGTTCTTAGTGGACAATTTTTTTTTTTTAACTTGTTTTTTCATCTTAAAATCTCATGAAACAAACTTAAAGCACAAGTGTTTTAAGCCTACGTACAACCTAACTGCATATAATATTTTTAAATGCATTTCCGAGCAAGTTCCTTTCTTAATCTTCATCCTAAAGCCATTCTACAAGTAGAAGTACCTATCCTTCTCACCCACAACTTTACTTTACAGCTTTTTGGACACCTCACCACCAAGCAATACTTTTCAAAGGGCACTTCAGAGCAAGTTACTTACGTAACGTCCTTTCTAAACCCATTTTACAAGTTGAAGTACCCATCCTTTTCACCCAAAACTTTACTTTACTTTACAGCTTTTTGGATATCTCAAAACCAAGCAATACTTTTCAAAAGGCATTTCAGAGCAAGTTCTTTTTATAATATCCCTCCTAAACCCATTTTACAGGTTGAAGCATCAATCCTTTTCACACACAACTTTATTTTACAGCTTTTCGGATATCTCAATACGAAGCACTAATTTTCAAAGGCATTTCGCAGCAAGTTCCTTTCTGAATACCCCTCCTAAACCCATTTTACAAGTTGAAGTACCCATCCTTTTAACCCACAAATTTACTTTACTTTTTTTTGGATATCTCAACACAAAGCAATATTTTAAAAAGGCATTTCAGAGCAAGTTCTTTTCTTAATGCCCCTCCTAAACCCATTTTACAACTTGAAGTAGCCATCCTTTTCACCCACAACTTTACTTTACAGCTTTTAGGATACCTCAACACCAAGCTATACTTTTTTTTACATAAGAATGTCATGAAACACTTAAAACACAAAAAATTCATATTTAATATTTTCCAACTTCAAAATGGGCACACACACAAAAACTTACACACACACAATTACTTTCACAAAAACTTACGCACACAAACACAAAAAAAAACTTAAAAAAACAAAATTGCTTAAACACACACAAAAACTTACTCAAACACAAAAAACTTACACATACTCAAAAACATACACACACACAAAAATTTACGCAAACACAAAAACTTAAAAGCACACATACACACTTACACACACACACAAAAACTTACACACACACAAAAACTAGCACCCGCACACAAAACTAACACCCACAAAAAAACTTGAAAACACATAAAAATTTACACACACACACAATCTTACACATACACACACTAAAACTTAGTAAAACAAAAAAACTTACAAATACAAACAAAATAACACACACACACACAAAAAACTTACGCACACACACAAATTTAGACAAAAAAAAAAACTTACAAAAACACAAAAACTTACACACACACACAAAACTTACACACACACAAAAAATTACACACACACACACACACTCACACAAAAGCTTACACACACACACACACACAAAAAAACTTACACAAACACAAAAAAACTTACAAAAACACAAAAACTAACACACAAAATAAAACACTAAAAAACACAGAAAATCAATAATATACAAAAAAACAAATTTACACACAAACATAAAATAAAAAAAACACACAAAATTTAAATAAAAAAAAAAAAATTACACACAAAAACAAACTAATACACACACACAAAAACTTCAACAAACACAAAAACTATCTCAAAAAAAAAACCTTACACACACACAAAAACTTACACACACACAAAAATAGAAACACAAACTAAAAAACAAACAAAAGCTAACACACACATACACAAACTTACACAAACAACAAACTAAAACGCACAAAAAAACTTACACACTACACAAAAAACTTAAAAACACAAAAAAAATAACACACACACAAAAAAATAAAAAAACACAAAAAACTAAAAAACAAAAAAAAAAATACTGAAACAAACATAAAAACTTACACACATACACAAAAACTTACACACAAAAAATTACACACATAAACTCACACACACACGCACAAAAACTTACACACAAACTTAAACAGACACAAAAACTTACACACACACAAAAAATTACACACACACAAAGACTTAGACACACAAACACAAAAAATTACAAACACAAAAACTTACACACACACAAAAACTTAAACACACACAAAAAACTAACACACAAACAAAGAAAAGAAAAAACAAACAAAAACTTACACACAAAAAAAAAATCTAAAACACACACAAAAACTTACACACACAAAAACTTACACCAACACAGATACTTACAATCTATAACATACAAACACAAACACACAAACTTACAGACACATACAAACTTACACAAAAACTTACACACACACAAAAGCTTACACACACATACACAAACTAACACAAACAAAAAATTAAAACGCACAAAAAAAATTAAACACTACACAACAACATACACAAAAACCCAAAATTACACACACACAAAAACTAACCAAAACAAAAGAAACTAAAACACTCACACAAACTAAAACAAAAAAGATAAATTACAAGAACACAAAAAAAAATACACACACACAAAAACTTACTAACACATATGACCTTAAACACACACGCACAAAAACTTACACACAAACTTAAACACACACAAAAACTTAAACACACACAAAAACTTACACACAAACAAAAACTTAAACACACACAAAAAAAAATTACACACACAAAAACTTACACAACAGAAAAAACTTAAAAACACACAAAAAACTTAAAAACAAATAAAGACATCAACAAACACACAAAAATTACACACACACACAAAAACGTAAACACAAACACAAAACTTACACACACCAAAACTAACACACACAGAAAATACTTACACAAACGCACAAAAACTTACACACACATAAAAAATAACACACACACAAAAACTTACACACACACACACAACAAAAACTTTACACACATAAAAACTTACACACACAAAAAAAAACTTACAAACATATAAAAACTTACACACACACATAGCATACACACAAAAAAAAACTTACGCACACACAAAAACTTACACAAACAAAAAAACTTACACACACACACAAAAACTTACACACAAAAACTTACACACATAAACTTACACACACACGCACAAAAACTTACACCCAAACTTAAAAACATACACAAAATTACAAACACAAAAAAAATTACACACACACAAAGAATTAGAAACAAACACAAAAACTTACACAAAAAAAAAAATACCCAAACAAAAAAACTTACACAAACACAAAAAACTTGAACAAAAACAAAGAATTAAACACACAAACAGAAATTACACACACACACAAAAACTAAAAAACACACAAAAAAAAATAACCCACGAAAACAATTACACACACACAGATACTTACACACACACAAAATAATACACACACACAAAAACTACCAAAAATACGAAATCTTACGCAAACACACAAAAACTTACACACACAAAAACTTACACACAAACAGAAACTAACTATCACATAAAAAATTACGCACACACACAAAAAATTAGACACACACAAAAACTAACGCAAAAACAAAAACTTAAAAAAAACAAAAACTTACACACACACACAAAAACTAACACAACCCCAAGAACTTACTCCATAAAAAAATCACTAACACATTCAAGAAAACTTACATACACAGACAAACATTTTTACACACACACAAAAACTTACACACACACAAAAAAACTTACACACACACACAAAAACTTCAAAACACACAAAAACTTAAACGAACACAAACAACTAAAACGCAAAAAAAAACATACACACACAAAAAAAATTAAATAAACAAACACACAAAAACTTACACACACACACAAAAACTTACACAAAAGCACACAAACTTACAAACAAAAACAAACTCAAACATAAATTCAAAAAAAAACTTACACACACACAAAAAAACTTTCACACACACACAAAAACTTACAAACAAACAAAAAATTACACACACACACAAAAACTTACACACACACACAAAAACTTACACACAATAACGGAGTCATACACACACACAAAAACTTACACACACACACAAAAACTTACGCACACACAATAACTTACCCACACATAAAAACTTACAAAAATGAAAAAACAAACACACACACAAAAACTTACAAAAAAAAACAAAAACATACACACACACAAAAACACTTACAAATAAACAAAAACTTACACAAAAACAAAAACTTAAACATACACACACAAAAACTTACACACACACAAAAACTTACACACCCAAGAAAACTTACATAAAAAAACACACAAAACAACTAAGACACATAAAAGATAACAAACATACAAAAACTCACACACACACAAAAACTTACACACACACAAAAAAATTTAGCACGCACACAAAAACTTACACAGACACAAAAACTTAAACACACACACAAAACTTACAAACACAAAAAAACTTACACACACACACACAAACTAAGACACACAAAAAAAATCACCCACACAAACAAAAACTTACACACAGAAAAAAAATTACACACACACACAAAAACTTAAAAACACACACAAAAACTTACACACACACAAAAAAACTTACACACAAACATAAACTTACTCAACACATAGAAACTGGACCAAACACAAAAACTTACACACACACACAAAAACTTACACACACACACAAAAACTTACACACACACACAAAACTTACACACACACAAAAACCCAGACAAACACAAACTCTTACACACACACAAAAACTTACCCACTCTCAAAAACTTACGAAACCACACTATCTTACACCAACACACACAATTACACACACACACACAAACTTACACACACAAACAAAAACTTACGCAAATACAAAAACTTACACACACACACAAACTAACACACACAAA